>NC_079153.1:74505612-74808642 GCF_947563725.1 Argiope bruennichi | reverse complement strand
CAGAATTAAAAATACATTTATTCTGCATTGCAGGCCTAATACGTTTCTTCTTTACAATCATGTACATAAACTACAATTCAAAACTGCATATTGAAGCAAAATTTCTTGACGGAAGCAAATTGCACATTGCTGGTGCTTGTGTGAATGTTACAAGATGAATAGACACAATGAGATTTTTTTAAAAAACGAATTATTTGTGAACCATAGCGTTTCAAACTTTCTTCACAATAAAACTTAAAACTTCTACTCTACTTACGCCCCAGTTATTTCGAGAGCTCTCGTTAATGTGAATTCGCCTATAAATTAAAGAGACTAACGGTTTTTCGAATTTAAGTGAATGAATAACACATTGTATTTATATATTCAATGCTAGTAAATTTTGCCGATGCATTATTCCAGAATATTCTTCCAGAATTTTAAAGATCTAAATTAAGGATATCTAGAAAATTTTAATAACCAATAATATTTTGAAACAAAAATGTCAGATTATACTACATTGCCAAGATTTGAGCTACAAATTAATTAAACCAACTGTGCCCCAAAGAGTGGTGAGAAAGTTTATTTATGCAGCAAATATACGATCCAGGGCAATTTAAACAGAAGAATTGAGTGCTTGTGAGATTTAAGAACAAAACATGCGATTCCTTAGAGGCTACTTCGAAAAATGAATGTTTAAAATTCTCATTCTAAAGCAATTTTGGTTCATTTTTATGAGAAAATTCAGAAATATTAATAAGGAGATTTTTTTTTAAAACGTTAAATAGATTAAAGCAGAAATATTTGTTTCATATAAACTCATTGAAGATTTATATGAGACAAATTTAAAATTAAGTCATTTAAAAAATATTTTATATAATGATTGTAATCGAATCGTTGCCACTGGCGATCTATCGTATACCTTGTGTATAGAATGAAGAGAGGGTGTTCAGCTTCGACCCATTCAGGTTCACAATTAACAGGTGCCACATCCATCTCCTCGTGCCACCAACTGTCCACATCAGGATCCCAGGAGATCTGGAGAAAGAAGTTATTTTCTAAAGATGTGAAGCCAATAGGAAGCTCTTAGCGAATTATAAACCATTTTACTCTAGTTAGTATAACTGCTCTTTTTTTAAAGTACAGTGAAGAAGTAGTATCAAACTTTCCCTAGGTACGATGCAAATTATTGCTTTTGAATCCATGTTTTAAACTTATCTCATCAATCGCGAATTGATTGTGTTTGGGAAACAAATGGGTGTGACGTAAGCATGTTGCCCCGCCTCTCACTTGTAACGCCCTCTAGCGGTATATGTAAAAAACCGTCAGTCTTTGTAACATCATCGACGAAGCAGCACGCCGAAAGGCAAGGCTCAAACAAACTCCCGAAGCGGAGAATCAATAAAATCTTTAAAATAAAAAAAAATTTCCGTCATCATTATCGAACCTCTCCAATGGGTTTCATACGGGAAGAAAATTCGTGAATTGTAAAACGTTTACTGAACATCCTTATAGAAAAATAGCCCGAACTTTAAATACATGATACACTTTCGAATCATTTAAGCATTTCCTACATAGGATTTTATAGGATGGCTTGATGAAAAATAGCTCGTTACTGTTCTTTTGACAGCAGGAAACGTCAACTGTAGTTTAAAATCTCGAAGATAATCGCAATAAAGAGATCTTTATAAATGTTTTGCTCTTAGATTATAACCAACCTGTTTATTTTTAAATAGTAGGCAAAATATTTTTAAATTAATAATACTTCGCCGATACGAAATTATGGAATAGTTAAGAACTATACAATTGCTACAGAGGTGAAACTTGATTGTTGCTTTAGCAATACTAACTTTTAAGTTAAATTTTTAAAAAAATTACTGGGTTAAGGTAAAATAACATTTTATGCCTTATAATTAAAATATGAAGATAGATTTAAACCATGAAAAGTGAAGTTTTTTCATGATTTAAATCAATTTTCTGAAATTCGTTTCTTTTTGCCAATAATATTCGTAATTTAAGTTTTTTTAACGCTCACATTTGGAATAGACATACTCCAAATTTTATTTCATTTTTGATGTTGTGATAAGTTTTTTACTGAATTCGTTACAGAAAAGTAACATATTAATAATGTGTACGATGTTAGGAAAGAAAGTTTTTTTTGTAATAGTTAAAAATTTTCTTCCATCATTTTACGAATAATCGAAATTATGCAATAATTGGTTGATTTGTAAATACAGAAACGATCAACATAAATTTAAGCTATCTATTCTACTAAGTACGTAATAAAAAAATGGATTAAGACTATTTGAAAATATCAAATGAAGAATAAAAAAAGTCTTATGTTGAATAGTTAGAATGCAATATTTCGCATTCCTTACTTTTTTTAAAACTTTTTTATATACTGTAATATTTCAATTTGGCCACTATTCTCTTCATTTAAAGATTTCTTCCGTGATGGAGATCTAATGGCTCTCCACAAATTTTCATCGTAAAAGTTCTTATCTAGTTTGATAATTATCATTGTCAAAATGTCAACATTACATTGTATTGCAAGTTAAAAATTGGTCTTAGAGGTATTAGAACCGTATTTGCCTCCCACCCATCTCAACATTTTGTAATTAACAACATAATAAATTATGACCGTAAGTGTGATGAACTCGATACAGTCAGTTCTTTTGACGATACACTTGCATGATAAACGTTGCCGCACTTCCTCCTATAAAATGAGCAATGAACTCAAAAATTATATTGGTACGATGTTTCTGACGTGTATTACGTGAGCGTGAATTGACTGTAGCAAGCTTTGCAGCAAGTTTTTAGATATACGAAAATAAAACAAACCAAAAATTAAAATTTTTAATATTGTAATGTAAATATACCATTTTAAATATATTATAAAAATTTATTTTTAAAATGAATTGATTCAGGATAAATAATTCATTCATATGCAGGACCTGGAAAGTGGAGCTGAGAAAATACATAAGTTTAAAATCAAGAAATGAGATTGTCATTGACTGAAAACATTCCGTCCTTCTTTGATGCATTTAGTTAGTTTAGTTATATTAAAGACCTGTTTGAAGCAACACTAGGGCTATTTTGGGACGGACCTCGTCATTTTGAACCGCAGTCAGATGACGAGGACGACACCTGAGCTGGCACCCCCCTCTTCACACCAGCGGGAGGACGTTTCGTCAGGACGGATTTAACGTGCAACAGACCTCCTTACACGACGGTTCTTCGGTGGAATCGGCTCTCGAACCTCAAACCCTCCGGTTCCGAAGTCGAGACCTTACCACCAGGCCACCACGGCCTTTGAAAAAAAAAAAAAAAAAAAAAAAAAAAAAAAAAAAAAACTTAAATGAGTGACACCGCTACTGAGTGCGTTTTGAATCACTTGCGCAAAATAAGTCAATTATATCATTGTCAGCTTTTTCCGGTTTCTAATATATCATATTTAACAGAAACATGAATAACAGTACCCTACTGATTGACCATTCTTTTAATGAATGACTATAGTACAAGACATATCGAAATTAGAAAATTATAAAGTTTGATAAAAAAAAAAGCATTTATTTTGCACTTTATTTTAATAAATACAAATGAACTAGACGATTTAAAAAGTTATTAAAAAATTTTTATAGCTAAAGAAACATTTAACGAAAATTAAAGTCTCGCTTGCTTAAATAAACTATGCTTACTATTAAAAGAAAGTATTTGGCATCATTTTGCGCCATTGGCAATCAGATCATAAAATTAATCAATATTTAATTTTTACGACTTTTTATCGCAACAGTTAAATGATATGCTACTATATATTTACGAAATTATAACACTGCATTTAAACAAAATTAAAAAAAAAAGTATGAAAGAAT
Source organism: Argiope bruennichi (assembly GCF_947563725.1). NCBI lineage: Eukaryota > Metazoa > Arthropoda > Arachnida > Araneae > Araneidae > Argiope > Argiope bruennichi. The sequence goes on along the minus strand of NC_079153.1, from coordinate 74,804,794 downwards.
AAAATAAAATAAAATAATAACTCAAAGAATCTACCTGTATATCTGGCGTAGTTTTGGTAGCACGATGTGTTTTGAATCCGTTGATATTATTGTTCTGAGATTCCCCAAGATGTCGAACTACAATGGTTTTTACTTGAAAATGTCTAAATATATGAAAATGTGTCAGAATCAACAAGTTGTAATAAGGGTTTATTTTTCAAAAACTTGCAATTTATACGCCTAGTAGAGTAAGAATTGACAATTTTACCTTGCCTCGCATTGCTTGATGGCGCCATCAGCAAGAAGCTTTAAATTTATTAGCTTATTTCCACGCCAGAACCCATCTAAAAGATTATAGTAGAAATTTAAAATTTCTTATATAAAATTTTTTTAAAATATTTTATTGTAATAATAATTTACCTGCAGTAACCAAGATTCTACTTTCAGAATCTAGAATTCTTTCGGCCAGCGAATCTGAAGAGAATCCACCAAACTGAAAAGAAAATTTTATTTTATAATTTTTATTTTCATAAATGCAAATGCATCAGAAGTAAACAACGTTCTTCAGTTTAATGTATAAAATTACAAAATTAAGCTGTAAATTGTATAAAGAATGAAACAAGGAAATTGTGAAATTTTTTGGAGTGACATCTTTTTTCCTGAGATAATTTGCATTTACAAAATTGATGATTTGAAAGCTTATCGAAAGGTATCCAGGATATTATTAGATTTCAACAGGCATACGCGGAATTCTTACTAATCTTGCGTTAAGAAAATTGTGGAATTTGATGATAATCAAACAAACAAACAAAAAGAATAGTTTAGTTATTTAAAAAAAGAAATATTAAGTTATTGGATATTTTCTATCTGAGTGGGAAATATTTTTTTTCAGCTCTAAGCAAAACTCTTGCTCTTTGAAGATTCAATAATATTGTCATAATTTCTAAGCAAAAATACTCTAGATATAGAATATCCTATTTAAGATAAGATTATTTTTATTCCTTAAACTTAAGAAACAGTTCATTTGAACTGCAATATCAAACCTTCATAATTTTTTTCTTTTATTAGAAGACTCCATAAAAAACATTTAAGATTTTTCGGTTGTTTAAAGGTTCCATATCAAGTGACAAAAATTAGATAAACAATTGTTACTCATGTCACAAGTTAGATTAGATTACAAGCTCTCATATCCTATCTCGACATATCAGTTGCTCACACTGAAATTGCCGATGTAAGCACCTGACAAATGAAAATCTCAAAATATTTAGTAATGTCTCAAAATTGTCTAGCATTTTATAGTTTCTATTCGGAATTAAGAAATTTCGCAACCAAAATAAAATGTGAATTTCTAGAGAAAATTCGTACATTAATCCTCCAAAAGTACTTCGCGATTTTCGTGGCTTAGAAGCCAAACAATTTTCTTTGCATTCGCAAGTTTCGTGAGGTATTCTGTTTATCTCTTACTATTAAAAATTAAAATTCTGATACAATACCATAGCTTATAACAATTCGCTTCGTTTTAAAAAATATTTGAACTTATTTCCAAATGTTGCATCTAAATATCGATTATAAAAGACAGTTAAAGTGCTAAATAGTCGAAATAGAACATCCAAAATAGAATATTTATATAATAACTAATTCGTTTGTTAATGAAATAATTTTTTGTTAGCTAAATTTCCTTGTCAGTTATCAAATTTTTCAAGAAAATAGAAAAATTCTGAAGTTTTCTAGATCATTCAAGAAAGGGAATATACTCCGCTAAGTATATGCATAAATATCTTATGATCTGAGTACTTACAACAACGTTATGTACAGCGCCTATTCTTGTGCAAGCTAGCATAGCGGCCACAGCTTCAATGATCATGGGCATATAAATGGTAACTCTGTCACCTTTTTTCACACCTATTATTGGCAAAAGAATCAATTTCATGAGTCATTCAACAAAATGATTTAAATTTCCTAATATAAGAATCAAAATATATAAAAAGATAAAGCAGTCAGGTTAAATATGTTTAACTATGCTTTAACTGAAAATCAATAAATAAAAGAGTGTCAAGAGTCATTTGTCATCATTTTATTAACAACAGTTTTTCCACTTGAAATCTCATAGCAAGTTCTCTGATGTCAGTAATATGGATGGATTATGTTCAAGACAGTAGTAGGCCGCAACAAATCCTGTCGATACTGCCTCGTTCAGTATAGCGGGGTGGTCGGCTGTACACAAGAAGTTAAGCTCTCCGAGTTCTTAATTCAACAGTATTACTTGATTATCAGATGAGAAAATCACATTTGTCGACAATAGGTCAATTTGTGCATGATTCAGCAATGTTATTACACCATGGTCGATTTTATACAGAAAGTACGTACTAATGGATTTATTAAAAAAGAAAAGATTCTAGGAAATCATGCAACTTAGTGAACTAAAAGATTTATTTAAAAAAAATGTATTACTTTCATTAATTTTAATGGATGTATTTCTCTACATAAAATCCATTTTCAATTACATTCAACAGCATTTTCTCCAGTTGCGCTCATCAATTCTCAAAATTCTTGCAAATGAATTTCAGTTGTATATCAAGTTGTCTAACATTTCAGTTGTTGATTTCGCTACTCAGTGAAGATTGCCTTTTTTAAAATTAAAGTATGCCCATTTTATAGATCTGCAACAGTGCATATGCAAGAATCTTTGTGATTGTAAAATGTAACGATTATTGGAAGGATGTGTTAAAAGAGTTTAAAGGACCTTTGAGAACAATAGAACACTCAAGGTTAAAATGAAGCTATAAAAATACAATTCATGATGTTTAAGACAAAAATATCCATACATTGGCTGGCACGTGTTTCACCCATGATTCACATCTAGTATCAAATTATTTCGCACTTGCTATCTAATTAGATGATTCCTCTATTACAGTAGTTCAGCTACATTAACATCCGATTTTAGAGTAACACTAGAGCTATTTTGGGACAGACCACGTAATTCTGAACCGCGATCAGATGACGAACACAACAGCTGAGCCGGTGCCCCTTCCAAACTGTTACACCATACAAACGGGAGGGCAATTAGCTCCGACGGATTAAACGTACATTAAAGCCGCTTACACGACGGTTCTTCGGTGGAATCGGGCCTCGAAGATGAGGCCCTACCACCTGGTCAAAGCGCCCCTCCTCTATTTCAGTCAGAACGCAGAAGGGAACATCTAATTAGACGATTCAAATCACAGACTTATATTATGCCAGTGAATGTTATAAAAGATGCTTCCATCTAATTTAAATATTCATATTATGCAATTATCTATATGCAAATAAAAAAAAGTGGTTGCAGACGTGATGAAATGCACTCTTTTCTGTTAAATGGTACTTCTTATTACCTCTATATAATTTAACCCTTTGCATTTCTGTATCTATCTTCATTCACCAATTGTAAGTATGCATATTTAGTATAGAAGAGTATAATAATAACAATTCTTAATTTTATAGAACTATGATAAAACTACATTTGAGCTTACCAAGCGTTAAAAGGAATCGATGCACTAACATATATAATCATGCTTATTACTTTCGGAATGGAAAAGGTTAACAGTCATTTTTATTTTCATTTTTAAACAGTGAACAATATGAAAACAAATCCATATTTATGACCTTCCTACCTAACACCAACACTGATTCGTTATAAATTTGTTTTATTGCCAGTAACGGATTAGTTCCAGATTTCAAACATTTCAATCTACTCTTATACCCTCTCCGCATAAAAAGAACATTTGTTATCCGAAATTAATTTCTTCTCCAAAATTTAAGCAGCAGTCATAAAAATCTTACAAAGCGAAATGAAGAAATCTTTACCTTTGTCTTTCAGAACATTGGCGAACTTGCATACCATCTTCAGGAGGTGCCTGTATGTGATGGATTTCCGTTCGTGTACGTCGTTTCCCTCCCTGTCAGAGACAAAAATATATTCTTTACGCAATTGAAAGCTGCAGGCAAAATTCAAATTTCTTAAATATGTTAGAATTTGCTGACTCAGAGTTAACGGAAAATTAAAACTAGACTTTTTCAAGAAAATTAGGGAATACTAGAATTTAAAATGAGTGCAACAAGAGAAAACGATAAATTCTAAATCAAAACTAGCTTTTATTATTACTTATGCATTATAAATTGAATCGATTGTAATTTTAATGTATCAACAATTAGTTTTTTTTAGAAGTATTTTTTAAATTAAAAATAACAGTTTCTTTAAATAAAAAGAAAAACAATACACATAAATATGAAATTTCATTGTACAATTGTTTTCAAATCTAAAAGTACCCTACGGCCATACACGTGTAACATTTTTAAGCTTTACTTTTAAAGTAAAAAAAAAAACTTGTTACCGCTCTTTTTTATTGGACATAGTACAGAACCGAAGTCCTCAAATAAATTAAGGGCCTAAATTACTAATTTATCACCGAAGACAAAATGGACATTTAACTTACGGAAACAACACAGAAAAATCCATTTCAATTTTTATTTTGAATTCGCAACAATAAGTTTGTATTACAAAGAATATTTTAACGTTACGTTAAAAGAAAGTTTAAGGGATTCAAGAAAAACTGGAATTATACAAATATTTCAATGAAAAGCAATCATTTTGTCAAGTTTTGTAGTAATTTTAAAACTTGAGAACAAATAGGCTTTCTAAAAACATTATCATCAGGTATATAAGTTCATTGCTGGTGTTTTCAAATGCCAGAATGTTATGAATAAAACCCAATATTTTTTTATAGCCTTCATTCTGTTTCAACCTCATGCAAGTGCAACAAATGATGAAAGATTGATCTCATGTAATATCCACAATAAAACATTTCATATTTTCGATAAAATATAAAAATTTATCACCGATTTAATTTGTCAATGAAACAGAGGCTGGAAAATTTTCCATCTTTCAGTCGGAAATGATAGTATTCACTACTGCTTGCTTATTCGCATAAAAACTTTATTTGTAGGATTTTATAGGTTCTTAAAATGGTTTTTATTTTTAATACTCGATTTCAGTAAATTTTAAGAATTTTTAGATAGCAATAATTCAGATAGCTGTTAGAAATTGTGAATTGAAGAAAAATCGATGTTAAAAGTGAATTTTGCTAGCTTTTTGGTAAACGACGAACTAAACTTTTAGATTGAAATTAAAATAATTTAAAATTAAATATCATTAAAAATAAAAACTTTTTGTTTCGAACTTTTGTCGATATTTCAATCCATGAATAATTTTATTATAAATGGATAAAATGAAAATGTAATTTCATGTCATTAGAAAGAAAGATTAGATGCAAAGGGCATAAACAATTGTGTTTTGTTTAAAGCAAGGTTTTCACAACATTTTATTATTACTATGAGGATTTTAAATAACGTTTAGTATCAAAAGTAAGCAATGATGAAATGGTTAATATTTCTACATAGTTTTATATTATCACTTTAGACTGATTTATTTTGTTATAAAAGTTTGAATTTTTCTCTAAACCAAGGAAATTTATAAGAAGTAATACTCTGATATATCGAAAAACACGAAATACATTCTATTTTGCATATAAAATTTTGATGCAAATTCTTCTATCTATATTTATATTTCCTAAGAACTTACTTCAAATCAGCAAACACGTTGCTGAATCAACATCATCAGATAAATGGAAGTTTAAACAATTTTAATTTAAATATTAAAACGCACAAGTTTTAGTTGAAATTACAGAAAATCAAAGAGGCGTATGAGTATAACTATACAAGATTTTTAAAATAGAACGAGTTCCATGACTGTTAAAGGTAACGTTTAATGCTGGGAAAGTCATTAAAACTAAGTTACATACACAAGAAATTCAGTTGAAATTTTACGTAATCCCGGTAAATCAGTGGTAGCTACTTTTTAAAATTCGAAAATATATTTGATTCTATTATGAAATAATCAAAATTATATCTACTTTTTAATCGTAGTTAAAAATGGATTTTATTACATGGTTTAAAAAAAATTCTAAGCTTAAAGAAAATTGAGTTCATTTAGGTAAAAATTAAATTAAACCTGATTAATGGTTTCAGTTTAAAATAGAATAACATGATAATCAGCTTTGTTAATTTTGCGGTTTTTTTTCCAACTTTGTGAATACATCATTGTATCTATAATATCGGCATAAGAGCACAAATAAACATATTAAAAGATAATTTAGTTAATCCATTACTTTCCAAAATAATGACATTTTAAAATATTATTGCACAGAAATGAATTTTTGCATCCTTTTAAAATTTTGGACGCTATTATTTTAATGCCACTAATTTATCCGAGTAGTTTTGACATTTTATTAAAAATATTTTTATGCAGCATTTCAACAATTTTTTTTTATTGCTATAAGGAGATTCAAATGTTTTTTCTTAATTCAACGAAGATTTTTTTTTATTGTTTAAAGCTGTCAAAAAGATCGTTCATCTTTTGCTGCTTTTATTTTATGAATTACAAATAAAGTTACCGTACCGTGGAAGATAACGATAAAAGATTACACTAACTATTTCTTTTTGAATTACACTCATATATGGTATTTGATTATTAGGAAGGTTAATTTAAGCTAATACAATAAGTAGAAGCTTTAAAATAACATGACTTTGTCATAATTTAATGCTTAAAAATATTCATTAAAAAATCGTGAACATTGAGTTATACATCAAAGATTCAATGTTATACACAAATTTTCCCAAGGAACCAGCTGATCTCCAGACAGCATATTAGATATTTTACATGCTTATTAAATCCAGATATAATATTAGAAAGTAATCTTTACTTTTGAGTAATACTTTCAAAGAAAATAATGCTTTAATAATGCTTTCAAAGAAAAAAATTCTTTTAATATCAGATTTTTCTTTATGAATATCTAATTTTCTTATAAATGTATAAGAAATTTTTCTTATTCTATTGATGTGTTATTATATACTTAACAGTCTTTAAAATTATTTTTAGAATCAGGGAAAATCATGCAAGATGTTTTTTAGATATCTATATCTAACAACTAGACAATTAGTTGTCAATTATTATACGCCTAAAGAAAAATAATTTATTGACAATATTGTATTTTATTATTTTAAAAGGCTTTGAAATTTATAAAATTAAATTTTATAATATTAATAAATATTTAAATATATTTTAACATAATGTTTAGAATCTGGCACTGTTTGTAAACTGACCTAAGCGATTAAAAATCATGCAAAAGTATCAGGGACACAGGGGTCGAATTTACAACTACCAAATTTGATACGTGATTACTTTTTGGGTAGCGAGTTCACTATGATAGTTTTCTTTAAAAAGATATTCTTAACCTTCCGTCGGGCGCAATGCAAATCCTAACACGATCGGGCGCAATTCATCCAAGAGATTAATGTACTCAATTAATGCAATTTTTGAATGTATGTTAAAAAAAAACATATTAAACAGAACTTTTCACTTACATTTGAGAATATTTAGTATCAGTATTTGAGTATATATGAGTACTCAATGTCATTTCATCTCACAGATTAGTTGCGCCCAATGGAAGGTTAATTAAAAATTTTATCTAACATTACACTACTTTTTGAAGGGTATATTACTGAACCGAAAAGGTTTTGTTTTACACCACTTTTTGCATAAGTTTTTAATTTAATTCCCGAGTATTTTTTCTAATGTTATTGAAATTTAAAGGTATTTAAATATATTTTATATTAATTTTCAATGCTTCAGCTATCGGATTTATATTCACGCTCATTGTAAAGCACTAAATTCATTTTTATGCAATTAAGGTAAATTAAAAATAGACTAATCAAGGTTAAAATATTTTCATGTTACGATGTTTCGTACCAGACGATTAATTTCTATTTATTTCGGACTCGTTAACTTATTTCATTTCTTATGAAATATTGATTCATAAGAATGAAAACCATTTTTGCTTGTTTCAAATGTCATATGGCTTAATTTTTATCACCTGTTATTCATCAGAAGATTACATTGTCATGAAAAAAAAAATCAATGTGAAATTTTATATATTTGTTTTCATCGTTTTATTTTATATCATTGTGGTTTTGATTTTCCCTGACATTCATAATGTCACATGGGTAACGTCTTACGTGTTTTTTAGTAACAGTACACTCCCGATTATCCGCGGAATTGGGTGGCGCGGCCGCCGCGGATAATCCGAAAAACGCTGAAAACGGGTATAGCACAAGAGAAAACAGTCATTTCAACTTTGAAAAATCGTTTTATGTACAGTAAACAGCAGGAAATGTTTAACTAACGTTTAATATTTTAGTATATCACTCAAAACTAACCTAAAATGCGTTTTGTTAATGAAAACAGAAAAGTGCTTTGTATTTACGAGAGGCGTCAAGGATGCACAGAAAAATGAATACATATGTACTGTTTTAATACTGTAAGTAGGGATTGCAATACCGAACCAAAATTTAAATACCGGTATTCGGTATTTTTTAAATCTTAATACCGGGATACCGGTTTTAATACCGGTATTAGAAATTTTAAAAAAAGAAAGAAAACACAGGTGTTTCTTTGTTTTATTTGCCAGTTTTGTTAGAGAGTGTAAATATCACAAAAAATAATTGGTAACTTACAAATTATAACAGTATATAATCACAAAAAAAGTAAAGGAACATCTTATTTATTTAAATCACAAAAAAAGTGTAAATATTACTATTCACTCTGTGGTACTATTACAGATTTTTGAAATGTGATCTTTAAAAACATAATGCATCCATTGTACTGTCATTAAGCCTGAAAAGTAATTTTGTGTAAAAATGACCAGCTGTCGAAAACGCTCTTTCGACATCTACGCTATTTATTGGTACTGTTAGCAATGCGCGATATACTTTTTCCAAGTATTTACCTCTAAATCTCTCATCTTCAAATAAATCGATTTCTCGTCGGATGGTTTTGGATATAGCTGATTTCTGTATTGTATTTTGGTTCGTTGAAATTTTTTTATTTATCGCTAATTCTAATTTTTGTTCAAGAGACAATTCCTTTTCACTATCGACAGTAGTGACATCATAATATTCGATAATTGAACCGAATTCATCTGAATGTGGATAGGTTTGTGGGTAAAAAATTTTAAGAAAATTTACTCTAAACTTAATCAGATTTAAATTGGTTATTTTCTTTTCTTTTTCATTTTCATTTTTAAAATCATTATAATTATGTAAATGCCACAAGACATTTTCTATTTCAGTATGCCTTTCTTCTGTGCGATTTTTCAATGTAATATATAATTCTTCAGATACTGATGTGTGCTGTTCTTTCAGTGACTGCAACATGAAATTTATTGTTGCATTAGCTGTTAATAAATTAGAATCTCTCCGACATAATGCCACAATAGTCAGTTTTATTGGAAATAGAGCTGATATAGTTCTGGATATTCAGTCGAATTCACTATCTGAAAAATTAATTTACAGGTTTAAGTCGATTATTGCTTTTTGGATTGGACTTCTCAGTTTCAAAAATCGTTCCATCATTAGGAGTAAACTATTCCAACCTGTTTTAAAATCTAATATTAACATATATTTTCAGTTAGTATATATTTCAGTAAATTTAAAAAAAAAAATTATAAATTATAGGAAGCAATTCTTGATAGGTTAATATTTCATCCTCATTAGCAATATCTTCTTCAACAATTACATTACCATTATCTTCCTTGTCAATATCACTCTCACTCTTACTCTCTTCAAAGTTGGAATCCGAAGTTTCTATATCCACAGTATTTATCTGTTCTTTATTTTTTTGGTACAATACATCTATTACTCCTAATTGAATTCCAAGTGCACAGCACAACTGCTGATTTACACCAATCAACTTTCCAACTTTTTTCATAATTGTTGCTACATCAGTCGTTATGGGTACAAAATTTTCTTTCAGGGATAATCCATGTCTCGCTAATTTAGATTTAAGCAATTAATTAAGCCATTAATTACCTAATTAATTTCGCCCGTTAGGGATACATAAAAACAAAAACGTACACTGTTTTGCTATGTTCGCGATCCCTGAGCATATAGTGGAGGCCATTTTAAAAAATTTTAGTAAATACCGAAAAACCGGTATTTAAACTTGGGAATACCGGTATTACAAAATTGTACAAATGGCTCAAAATACCGGTATTCGGTATCCCGGTATTGCAATCCCTAACTGTAAGGTATTATGTAATTACAAAAGCATAACTGTAAAACTACACCTTTTTTGAAGAAATCAGTCATTTGTGTTTGCTTCTTGCTTTGGAAACATTTTCTCTTTGCTCGGAAGCAGAAAAAAAAAAAAAACATTGTGCGGCAGGCGCGGATAATCGGGAGTCTACTGTATTACCAAATACAAAATTCATAATAAAGGATTATTTCATTTGAATATATACAGATTGTCCTGAAAGGTCTAAACTGGCGTGACACTTATATACTTCAGATATTATCCTTGCAATAAAGTTTTGCTACTTTATATTTGCATTCTAATAACATACATTTTATTTGATATATCCCTTTCTTTTATTGAATAGAATGACAGACCTATGTAGACCCCCCCCCATTCCTCCCTTACATTTCCCTCTTCATCTCCTGTTAGTTATTCCTTTCTGTTTACCCGATTTACAATAAACGCTGAATCATCATTATTATACGTTAATTTTGAAACAACTATTTCTAGATAAATTTGTCATGCTTATGTTGCTGGTAGAATTGCTTTGCATGCTTCATTCTCATAAGGACGAGGTTTTGAATTTGATTTTTCAGTCATTTCTTAATGGATTCTAAATTTTAGTATCGATCCCAGTGTTGATAGGATATTTTAGTAGTTTTAGAATTCTTAATTATTAATCAAGCTAAAAGTTAATTTAACAGACAGTGTCTTCTAGAAATTAATATGAAAAACCATTTTTAGTATGATTTATGAGATATATTAAACGAAAAAAATGAAAAATAATGAAAAGTTATAAAAATTGTTTTTAGTGATGAATTAAAAAGGTAAAATTGTTTGTCGAAAATCTGGAGTTAAAAGGAACCGCAAAAATATAAAACGCAGATAAAACCGCTTTAAGTAAATTAAAATTGTAATCATATTTCTAACGTATTTTAATTTTAATAAATGCTTCGGATTTTTTTTTTGTTTATAATTTTTGTTGTAGCACCATAATCTGCAACTGTTTTCTACAACCGAGTTTTTACAATTTTTGTTTTGGATTTCCTAACTTTGGAGGGAAAAAAATTGCTTTTTAATGCATTGATACTAGCGTTTTTATAAATAATATTTACATGAAAATAGATCCATTTTAGTGCATTGATACCAGCGATTTTATAAATATTATTTACATGAAAATAGATCCTTTTTAGTGCATTGATACAAGCATTTTTTATAAATATTATTTACATGAAAATAGATCCTTTTTAGTGCATTGTTACAAGCGTTTTGATAAATAATATTTACATGAAAATAGATCCTTTTTAGTGCATTGATACGAGCGTTTTTATAAATATTATTTACATGAAAATAGATTCTTTTTAGTGCACTGATACAAATGTTTTTATAAATATTATTTACATGAATATAGATCGTTGTTATTAATGAGCTAAGTCAAAAACTGAATTTTGTTTTTCTTTCTCGAAAAAATAAGTACTTAAATTCGGAATACAAACGACTTTTCTTGCCATTTGAACGCATTAAGACATCTAAGAATTTACACGTGGATATCACGCGATTCTCCTCATTAGATTCTCGTCTGAAGTCATTAGGAAAAAATTTGGCGAAAGCAAGCAGTTGTTTTGGCGAATTTTCGTAGTTCAGGTGAAGTTACTACTCCTCAACTACACTTTTCTACCATTCGAATACGGTTTATCTAAGCATTCGGTTGTCGGTTAAACAAGATGACGCAAGATAACCATGATTAAAAAGCAAAATTACCGGAATTTTTGCCAGACAGAATTCTAGATTTCATTACGCGGGCGAGTAACTGCTTTATAAGATCACTGATCTTTCATCACCTTACACAGATGTCATTTTTCAGTCTGGATTTAAGATAAGTAGCAGCGTAATGATTGTACATGTTTTATGGCGGTGTACGGTTTCATTTCCTCGAATAACGTCTATATGTCTATCGAAACAACTCGCTGACAGTGAAGTTAAATTATCTAATCTAGTTCCCAGGAGCATCCGTGGATGATGTTAGAGAGTAACACATTTTAAAGTTTCTATAGATAGTTAAAATAAATAGAAGTTATTTTTCACAATGATACGAGTACTGCTTTTTATCATTAAACTTATATGTCTTTGTAGCTCGCTTTTTTAAATTCATGACAGAAACCTTTCAACTTATTCAAACTTTAAAATTCTTAAACAATATTTTATGGTTAAGCTATTTAATTATCAACCTGTAATGATTGGATAATAAATATTATAAACTTCAGATAAGAACTAAATCTCCCCGAAACTGTCTCGCACCTTTTTAATAAAGATGTTACACCCTCCCCTCCCCCTCTCTCCCTTGGATCATAAAATTGTGACCTTGGGCAAGGCCGTGAAAGCCACCAGTGTTTTATATTTTATCTCCAGAGCTTCGAACATAAGAGCTTTGCCATTCACAGTATAGAAAAGATAGCTGAATACGCATTTTGGACTCAAACTTTTATGAAATTTTAACGATCATGAAATTTTATGTCATTCTTTTCATGAAATTTTAACGATCTGAACATTTTAGACTCCAAGTCCAGAAGAAAACATGTTTTTGAAATTATATCTATCTATCTGAATGAGATACATAAAATAAACTTTGAGCTCGCTAGATGAAATTTAGTATATTGACTTTACGCCAAATTGATAGATTTCTGTCCAATTTTGAACGAAATTCATTCAGAAGAAGTCTGTCTATCCGAAAACAAATTGATGTAATCACTACAAAATGAAGAAAGTTAAATGATAAATCAGTGTTTCAAATTCTATCCATCTAAAATGTAGATACGAATCAAAACTTAAATTAGATCACCCAGTTGTTGCCCTTCTGTATTTCTGCATGCAACTAAGAGCGATAATTCAAATAAGCAACAATTTGGATACATGAAATATGATTTACAGTTTTAACATTTTTTTCAAATTTTGAACCAAATCTGTCAAAGGATCGCTCGTTTGTATTTTCGCATGTATATTAAGCGCAATAACTTACATAAATGAAATTTGGTATATGACATTGTGACTACCATTACAGTTATGTATCGAATTTTATATGGCAGAACAAATTCTTTTTCGTGGCGTTCGTATATTAACGTCATGGTATGGATTAATTGAAAAAAAAATCGCCAAAGATATCGCACTCTAACTCACATCATAGACTGATATTTTATGAATATTGCTTACTAATGCCATGCAACTAATGTAAAACTAGGAGAGTTTTGTGCTTTGTAATGTAGCAGTTAAAATATAGATTCGTATTAAATGCTATCAATCTAGATCTAAGCTTTATAATCATGTTTGTTTTTAATCGGATAAGCCGATTTTCTGAGAATGGAAAATTTGCGATATTTACGTATTTTATGTTTCAACAATTCTACCACAAAACGTTTAAGTTATCGTGTTCTCAGAAAAATGAAATAATTTTTAAAAATATCTTAAGGATTCGAGGACGCTTGGAAGTACAAGATTCGTAAAACTGGGTGACTGGTAGAATGTGAGATTGACAAATTTTAAACGGATGAAAAGCAATCTATAGAAGTCAATAAATAAATTGTTAAACAAAATGACATTAAAGATTACAATATGACATTAAAAACTACTTAATTTAAATGACATGAAAATAATAAGGATTTCATGTGAAATCGAATAAGCATTTGATGCGCACTAGTTATTACTATATAAATACAAATGTTTTATTTTTACAAATCCTTCGTTCTGTCCTTTTAACGAACAATATTTCCTTTGTAACCAAATTAGATGAAATACTGTGTAGGGAATGCGCTGTTTCGATTCTGATAAGAATTCCAAGGACGGTTATAATGTTGTTGAACTCGAAAGTTTTTCATCAGTCAATAATCTTATCTTTTGGATTAATTTAAATTAATAATGATTTATCAGTAACAAAATTTTTAAGTTCATTTCCAAGTTTGACTCGCAGTTACACGTGAATGGATTGAAAGTAATTATCTGAGAAGTAAATGCTTAAAACTTTACCCTTAATTCCAAAATATCAAAAAAAAAAAAAAAGTAAAATAAATTTCAGAAGACTAATATTTAGTAGATTTAAAAAATTTGGAAATACAAATGATATTTAGAAAAAGAACAGATTGAATGTTATCGTAGATAATCAAGAAATTTATGCACTTTCTGAAACAAAAAAATATTAAAAGTTGTACAAGAAACGTCACTTGATAAATAATTTCTGTACTGATGTCATTAAAGATATTCAGTTTTTTCCAACAGTAATTGTTCTATTCATTTAAAAAATATTTTTGATAATAACACTTACTAACCACTGAAAAGGATGAAATATTTTTCGTTTTTCTATCATCACCAGAAAATTTCTATTATACCTTGTCATTTTAAATTTAAAAAAAAAGGATTAAAATTTCTATCCACTAATTTTTCTCAGTAATCAAAGTACGAAAGTATCAAAATTTTATTTTATTATATAAAACAGTATTATAAATATTATTCCACAAAATAGTTTAGCCAGAGCCGTCATTTTAAAATTCAAAAAATTATCTTGATTCGAATTTAATAATTTGCAATTTTTTTTTTCCCAAATGTCAACACTTAAAATATTTTTTTGCGGAATTTTCAACAATAGATCTCATTGTTACTATGAAATCCAAACCGTTTTGATTGTTTCGGCAAATATATGATTTTCTTCCATTGTTGAATATAGTTGATTTGGGTACTTGGAGGCTCTAGCAAATACACTATATGAGGGACCTCTTTCAATTAACTAGACAATTTAGCTTTATATTTTAACACATTTTTAATAGGTTAATGACTTATACTAGATTTTGTTTGTTTTATGAATTTAGGGGGAAGTTTTTATATATCTGTAATGACTCAAGGCTGTTTAAAATGTATATTTGTACTCAATATTATTGAAGTAGAACTTTAGTTACATCTGCACTAAACGAACATACGTGAATGAATTATAAAATAATATTCAGATATTTCATAAATATTTTTATAAACTTATTTATTAGGCATTTAGGAAAATAAATATTTTTGATCAACCCTCTTGTGGCCCCATCTCAGTCTAGAGGTTTCCTAGTCGGAAATCCGGCCCTAATTGAAAATTAAAGAAGAGATTCTGCTAATCGTCTATGCAATTTATGTAAGGAATCGGTAAGTGAAATTTCATACCCGAAAAAGGCAACATGCAATTTAGAAGAGATTATTCAGACATTTACGTTTTTAATGGTACTATGATGTCATGGAACTAGGAAAATTCACATTCACAATAAACAGAACAAGCGTAAGGTTTTTATAATAAGACGGCTTTTGAGGGAATACTTTGTTGCGAGAATCACGGACATTCATTTTTTTAAGCAATTTACTTGAAGTTCAATTCAATAAATATTCCCAACGAATCGATTGTTTACCAAAAGCGGTTAGCAACCAAATCAAAATTAATTATACTTGATGAGACCAACTTTGGAAGCTTGCGTTTGGTTTCTGTTAGAAAGATGCAAAAATATAAATCCTGCTTTCCTCAATTTGTAGATATTTCGATCGAAAGACGAAAATTAAACTTAATGAGAGTATCAGGAAAAAATAAAGCAGATCCATTTCCTTCTAAATGATATTGATATCTCTAAAAGAATGGAAGAAAACAGAACAAAAACTCTATCAAAGCTTTACACAATTGACGATTAATAGATAGACATAGGGCCAGATTTCATAAACAAAAACATAAAACAAAACATCAGTAAAAAAAAATACTTCGAAGTCCTCAATCAATTTTTCCTTCACAATAAAAATTTATATCTTTCGTTGATCATCAAAAAGTAATATCCTGATTCATAGAAACGCGAAAATGATAACAGACATTTAAGTTCTTATCTGCAGCAAATATGCGTCAAGTTATTAAGGTTATTATATTCTACTTAAGCTACATCACTTTTGACGACGACTTTCGAAATCTGTTTATTACGCAAATAATTATTTGAATCTTGGAAAAGAATTTTAGACTTGTAATAGAAACTTTCGAAATCTGTTTATTACGCAAATAATTATTTGAATCTTGGAAAAGAATTTTAGACTTGTAATAGAGCAAAACACAAATTAAGAAACTGATCACAATAACACCGTAAAATTTTATATCGTTTGGTTTCTGTTTATGATGACTTAAGATTGTCATTACTCTTTTAACACGTTTATAAGCTGGCATACGATCTGTAAACTGCGATAAGAATTATGATAAAATCATTCAAAACGTTCTACAAGGGAAATTGTTGGATTTAGTGCGTCCAAATTTAGGATACCCTTATTTCTTTGATAGTAAATGTTTACCAAGCAAGGATTTTTCAGAATTTCAAATTATATTTTTAATCAAAAATTTTAAAGTATTCCCTCAGTGATTTTAAAGACTATAATTGTACCAAGCTATGACATATTAATTTAATAAAAAAACCTGCAATGATATCAATTTTATTTCTATAATTTTTTCCTAATTTCTTAATGAAGTTAAGAAACCTCTGTAAGCACACTTAACAATATTTTTCATAGTTTTGGAAAATAGGTTTTTAAGCAATATGTTGTAATAATATTAAATACTCTTCTTATGTAAGTGTGTGTGCTATTGTGGTTATATGATTAAAAGTACATTTGAAAAATAAAGCTAGAGGAATCAAACCTAAAACATTATGCTGCTACGATGTTTTGGAATAAATACTCAAATAGGTTTCCAATTTTTTTTAAAAGGTTGCTTTTTTTAACTTAAATATTTAAAAAGATTCAGCGACGCGTACGAAGAATGCCACAGTTTTTAATTCATACATAATTTGGACCATTACTTTTCGAGAATTTTTGTGGTATATTTGTAACTTTCAATTACACAAATATGATAATGGAATAATTTGTTTTTAACTACCAAAAATCGTGAATAACGGCATACTGAATTTATATTAATAAATTGAATTTAATATGCTATGAAATGTTTGATATATTTTTCATCTATAATTCTGATAAAAAAATAACCATCTATTTAAATAAACTCGGAATATTATTTATGATTTAAAACTCAACTATGGAGGCTATAAAATGTCGAAAGTTGCAATAAATGTAAACAAAATCAATTGATAAATTTTATAAATCCATTTTAATTAAATTCTTTGTTCTTAATACATAGAACATTTTTCTTCTGTTCTTAATATATAGCAACTGCATAACTATGACTTCACTTTTACGTAGAATTTTCAGGTCTTGCATAAAATTAGTATTATCTGGATGCAGTTATGGGATCCAACTCCAAAATGTACATTTTCAGTTATAGCACTGTCTGAGGTTGTTACAGAAAGAATTTCACTATTGCATTTTTTTCGAAATTAATTAGTGCAAGAATCTGACAGATTTTAAAAAAAATTAACCAAACATCTTAATGAGATGAACTGAATACTTTAATTTAAAACTTTCAACTGAATACTTTACATTCATAAAATAATTGAATCCGATAGCAAGCTGCATCTATTTTAAAATAAAAAATTAACGAATTTAAAGAAATAATGAAAATCAAACTTACCAATAATAAGCTATCTTGTTTCCGAGGCCCTTCTGAATATTGAAGTCCAAAGCATTATAACAAAGATTTGTTTCGCCAGTTCCAAACCATTTTATGGTCACTGGGCCTTTCGTAGGGTCGAAGTTGAAACTACAGCAGTTTTCACTGGGCTTCGTTTTCCAGGCAAACTCATCTGCTATGCGAGTCCAAAAGATGTCAGGATTTTCAACTGATAACTCATACATTTTATGATAATCATTCATGCATTCTATTTTCAAACTTTCGAAGCGAACTTTTGGTGTTTGAGAAGAAGTTTTCCCGGACTGAGAATTAGTTTTTTCTAGATGTCCATTCATAGCAAAATCCGGCATCTTGAAAATTAATCAAATAAAACGAACCACCAAGTAAAAAATTGTTTTCAATCTTTAGTGCAAATGCAAATTCTTCGAGCTATAATTACTAAAATAAGTTCATGATTCATTTAATACTAAAAAAGATTTAACAGTTAAAATTTTGCAAACCCTCTATCCAAGCTGTCGCTCGAAAGATATTACAGTTTGAAGAAAGCGCAAAAGTAAAAGTTCGAACTTTCGAACGGCGGGAAAAACGAAAATACTAATGAGAAACTCTTCGATAGACTTTACCGTCTTATATGACTTCATCACATCGCTTCATATTTGACGTCACAGGTAAAGAAGAATGCTCCTCCAATGAGACACCTTGTCAGCCGACTGAAGCTTGGAAGAAAAAGTTCTATTTTTATTTTTTAAAGTTCATTTATATTTCACAATACGGTCACCTTCGTTTGTTTTTACTCAATACCGTTCGAAAAATTTCACATTAAATTTCTTGTTAAGTAACTGAAAATAATAATTTTTTGCATTCTAAGACTGTTTTTCTTTTTGATGAGTTGGAATTTCAAAGGATGAATCATCGTTTCCGAAAAAGATAAAACACATGGTAGCTTTAATGAGATAATCGCATAAACAAACATAACGATAAATCGTAAGCGAACCGTCATTTCTTGATCGCGTGAAATCGAAATCATGTCATGCTCTTGAAGAGGGTGAAAGCAAATAATAATAGAACACCTCGTTCGATTTTAGCCATATTTAAGATAAGAGCAAGGTTCTTCTTTGATAAGTTGTGTAAGAAGTTGCTTAATTTAGAATGGCCACGGGTAATGGCTTCGTTCTCTCCCTTTGTTTTTTTGCTACCCTTCTCTCTCTTCGTGGCGTGAGTTATTTAGGGGTGGTGATCACGTGATTTCAAAAGATCGTACTGTGCATGCAAAATGTGGCGCGAGTTCAACGGTCGTCAGGAGATGCTAAACGGAGATCAAAGTGTATAAGAAAAGATCTATTTTATAATTTATCGGCGCACTATATAGGAAATTGTATTAAGTTAAAAATTACTTAAGTGATGGGGGTTTCTTTAACTTCAGATACTTGGACGATAAATATCAGGCTGGGACAGGAAGCAAACTACCGGATCTTAAATTATTATACAAAGTATTGCGATATGAAATTCGGATTATTTACTGAAATGAAGTGATGATATTTCCCATGCATAGCAAAAATGGCGAATAAGAGCACTTCAAAACAATTTTTTTATAAATTAAATCAAGTTAATGTAAAAAAATTTTAAATGCTCTTTGCATTTTTGAGGGGGAGGGAGCATGGATATTCTTTCCGATTATTCAAAATCAGGACAGATACCGTTGCTTTTTTTTTTAATTGGATAAAAAGTCAAAATTTGGAACTCTTTAGGTCAGTCTGTGATGTTTTTCTTTTTAAGTATTATTCTATTAATTTATTTATGTAACCATTTTGTTCAGATCATTTTCTACTCTAACTGAGAACTTCATTTTTTCATTAACTTTTATAACAAAACAGAATTGCTTTTTTTAAATTCAATCATGCTGAAATGTTTCTAAAAAGGGAATAAAAAGGAACAAATAGGCAAAGAAGCTATGTAGACTAGAATGTCATTTAACGCGATTAAGTGTCATTCGTTCATTTAAATAACAAGTAGGTAATCATTCCAAAAACATATTACATTATCATACCATGTTTTTAAAAAAATGATTTAGTGGACAGAAATCACCTTATACATGAAATCATATTTTATCTCACATTCCGAGTAAAAACGTTTTTTTATTTTCTTTCAGATTTATCAATTAGATAATCAAACAATAGCAATCGATATTTACTTGCTTCATGTTTGCCCCTTTAGTTTCTGTATTTTAAACTGGGGGATTGACCACACAAAATTTTCTAACATTCTATATAATAAAGGGATTATATTTCCGCTCCCTATAAAAGTCTGATGCAAGAGCTAGAACGAAAGATCACTTTTATATTCCAAATTATGCGCGTGCACGTGTTTTGCTTCTTAGAGAAGAAATCAAATATATGTTTTGATAATCTTTTTTTTTCCGAATGAAACTGAAACCTAACAAAAAACAAACAAAAATTTTAGTGGCAAGATTTCGTGTCGAATTTAAGTCGTTTGCGTTTTCGAATAATCGTGTTTACATGCATATAAATGTACAAATCGATAAACGGTCAGCTCGTCGATAGATTTTATACAAATTTACACTTAAAACTGCTAAGATTGTGAGCTAAATTTTATCCATCAAGTTCTTCTTGTAATTATCGTGTTTGCTTTCACTCGGAAAGACAGTCCTATGAATAGATTTCTTTTGAAATATGATGTAAAGATCTTATATAAAATTTCTTTCACCAAACTGAAAGCGTTTTTTTTAGTTATTATGTTCACAGACAGACAGAAATAGAATTCCAAGAAAACACGCTTTTTAGACTTAGGAAGATCTGAAAAGGGGAGATCAGTGAAAATGCCAAGGTCGAATTGTTCGATGATTGCATTTCCTTCCCTTTATATATTTCGTATAGGAGAAAGCATTGGCAACATTAAATTTATAAAAAAATTTAAATCATAATAATATTTATATATATATTTTAATCTTTGAGTACTTGAATTATAGCACATACATGTATGCGAAATCACAGAACAACAGACGATCAAAAATAGATTTCCTTCAAATTTGCTAACCATCTACACTTCAAAAGGAAAAATCTGCATCGAATTTCGTTTATTTAAATCGTTCATTTTTGAGTTATGACTTTTATATGCATGTGAAAATTGGGATCGAGAAATAGCCAAACTCTAGTCGAATTTGGTTCGAAATTCGAAAAGGATCTACAACTTAGATGCTACATCTGTATACCATATTTTACTCATCTAGCTCGTAAAATTGCATGCATTTACATGCATACAAAAGTACAGACTGACAGCCAGCCCCTAGTCAAATTTGGTTCAAAATTTGGGGCGAATTTTCATCTTAGATACCAAACCTGCAGACCAAATTTTATTCATCTAACTCGCAAAATTTTGTCGTCCTCGCGTTCACTTTTACTTGGACATCCAGACAGCCAAACTTTTTCTGAAAGAATTTCATTCAAAATTTGTTAGAAATCTATGTATTTGACGTAAAGACCACGTACTAAATTTTATGTGGTCTAGTTCAATATGACTTTCGATTATCGTTTGCGCAAATATATAGTCATTATTTCAAAAATATGTTTTTCTAACTCGGGGAGACATGAAATGAAGAGATTCGTCAAAATCTCGTGTTCGAATTTTTTGACGATTACTATATTATCTGTACTTATATAGTATAGGAGAAAATTATATAAAAAACCTGTATGTTGATTCGCTGCAAGACAGAAAGTTTGATCTAGAGCTTCCAAAAATGACAGTTATTATTGGTTTAAGCGATTTTTTTTAAAACTTTAATTAATTAAAAGTACTCGGGATATTGAGAGAAATTTTGTCCTGAAAATATTATGCATCCCTAACTCCCGAAAGCTTATGTCCCGAAAATGTTGTTGCAAGGAGCAGGTTTTTACACACATTTTAAAATTAAATTTTTTTTCTCAATCATAATTAATTGTCATGTAATTTTTCCTGAATATCGATGAATTTTGAAAAATATTTTTAGTACAATTTTCGACAATAGATTTTATTTTTGCAATGAGATTTAAACCGTTTTCATTAATTCATCAAATAATTAATATCTTCGTTTTCTCCCACAATTGAAAGGAGCTTAGCTTCCAGTTAAGGAAGAAAGAGTTTGCTAATTACCTGCACATATTATTCGAGGAATCAGAAAGAAAAAAATTGAGTATCACAAAACTTCGAATAGATTACACAGTTACTCAAGTTTTTAATGACATTATGAGTCATGGATTCGTCTCCACGTGGAATGATTCTGTACACGATGAGCAGAAAAATGTTAGATCAAATGGTAGAACACGATGTCAGACATTTTTATCGTCTGTCACAATCTAATGCTTAAAATTGCTTTGTTGATGAATTCATGGGCATTAAATTATGAACAAGGATTTTAAATGAAATTAATGACAACCAGTATTCCCGGCTAATCAGATGGTCATCAAATGACTGAAATCTGGCAAAAATCTGTTTAATGAGCATGCTTAGAAAAATATTTAAAATTCAATATAAAAATCTCGTCGGAATAAAGCAAGGTCACATTTTATAATTAAAAAAAACCCAACTAAGTGGTGCCCTAGACACACCCATGTATTTCCTCTTTGTTGATTAGTAAGCAATTATCGATACATTTGTCATTAATTTCTTCACGATGTTTCTTTTCTCTTTTATCTTATTTGTAAAGAAAATAAATATACAGTTCCCATCTTCGATATCTCCCGAATATTCTATTCAGAAGACTATTTAATGGAAGACATTTACTTTATTGTCCAGAAATAGTCTTTGATCACCTTTGTTTTAAAAATCATTTTATAAGAACAGAAGAAAAAAATGGTGAGTCAGAGTCAAAGTATAATATTATGATCTCTTATGAAATGAAAAATGCAATAACAAAATCGTTGCCATCAAAAGAATAAGAGATAAAATAATGAGAATATAAAAAGTTTAATGTTTATTTTGATTGAATCGAGTGACAGATATAAAAGTATCAATAAAATAAATTCTTGCACGTGACAATATTTCTATGGATAAACTGCCTCTATGTTTCATAGTTCAGAGATTTATAAATGATTATATAACCATGTCTAAAAGAATGTTGACATTAAAATCATTGATAGAAATGATAAGTTTTTAGATCAAAAAGAAAGTTAAAAAAATTATTAATCAAGCTGTATTTCCAGTTCTTGTTTAATCAACCTTCAAAAACAAAATTGCAAAAGCCAATTGATGCATCTCTTTTCTATCATTATGCAAAACAAGGTTAATTCTAAACCTTGAAACAAATCCTATTAAGTGATAAGCGAAAAATATATCCTGAAATATAATCAGTTAGGCGTTTACAAACACAAAACTTAAAGGAGTATCAAACCCACAGATTAAATTTATAAGATAGCTGTATATATATATTTTTTGCTTTCATATGCTTTCAAAAGTTATTTAAGAGAATGATAGTAAAAAGAAAAAGCAATGAATTTTCATGTGAAATAAACTGATATTTCTTATATTTGTTTAGAATGTTCCAATATATCCAATATTTTTAAGATAATCAAAACTACCTATCTCTCTTATATAACGATAAATGTTTGATGTCTCTCATATAAATTTACTGTTTTTGTCCAATATTGATAAAATTTAGCACACGTGATCTTCAAGACATGTGGCAAGTCAATGTCACCTTTTATAAGTTCAAACTTTAATTAAAACTAAGCAAGTCTTTGATGTTTCTTAGTTCTCGAAAAATTTATTTCACTAAAATAGTTTTTATACTGTCAGAAAATTTAGAAAATTTCCACTTTTATGATAACAGTTTCATTTCCATGCATTTAAAAAAAATTCACAATTTTTTACAATTTGATTTTATACACAATTTGTAACAATATATATATTGCTACAAACCTGTAATTTTGCTTCCCAGCACGAATAGTGTCATTATAAGAAAGACCGTTTTATAGTCGTCTGTATTGGATGCTGTCGGATGCCGCGCTAGCGATCCCAGGGCTTGGCGCCAAACTTGGCAACCATTTGGCGATTTGGAAAATTTGGCTACAAAATGGATAATGTTCGAAACTTTGAGAATTTTGTCGATCCGTTGTATATATGCTTTGTTTATATAGCATTGTATATATGCTTTCTGAACATTCACTACATATTTATCAAATTTTATGCACAATTTATTTTTCAAGTTAATGGAAAAATTGTTGTTGTCTCCTACAGGCTGTACCAGATTAAAATATCATAAGAGAGCAGATAATAATCATTTATACCACTTTACACTTGCAGCATGGATAGAAATAAAGCAGTAACATTAAACTTTACAGTCACTATCACCTAGAATACACAGAATAGACGGTAAACGAAAGAAAAGAATTACCATAGACTGCTCAGCTGTGATCTCTGCATATAATAAGCGCATGGAAGGTGTTAATATCTTATATAGATTTTAATATCGACACCTCATGATAATAAGAGGTAAGAAATGTTTTTTCAGATTGTTTTACCTTCTGCTTTATCGGACCAGTGCGTATGCTTAGATTTCATATCAAATAGTAATTAAATCCAGAGAAGACAAATGAGATGCTTATTACGTTATCTTTATAGAAATAGCAAAATTGGGTAGAAATAGCAAAGATTTCGTGTGGGCACGGTGCAAGTATCTCCAAAAACACGTGAACGGCCTTTATCAGATGCAAGTGAGCAGCTGCAAGAAATGCTAGTAATCTTCAGCATCTTACTAGCATTTCTTACAACTTTTGATGCCCATACAGACGGGATTGGACACTTTTCGATACTTGTTGACAGTATCTCAAATATGCAAAATTATTACCTGTTAAATGTGAAAATTTGATGGTTTTTTTTGACACCAAATTCTTTTAGATTATTTCATAGGTGAATAATAAATACTAGAATTTCAAAAATTATGCACTTCGTATCAAAAATGATGGACGAGACAAAATACCTTCGTACGCATTGCATCAAATTTGATATAATTATTGAATTTAACTTAATAACATCACGATTCTTTTTTTTTGTATATATTTTTCTGTTATTATATATGAACAAACTAAATGCATTTCATATTTAGAAATTTAAAAATCCATGCATTGAAGGGTTAATTTGCACTCACAGTAATTTATAGCAGACAGATTTTCATATTTTTAGCCTTAACAAATTACAAGATTAAATTTTAAGTGTATATATGAAATTTTATATATATATATATATATATATATATATATATATATATATATATATATATATATATATATATATATAATGATATTTTAATTCTAATTTCAATTTAATTAATTTCCAAGATTTTATCTTAATTTAGCCCATCGTAACTTCGTTCTAAAATATTCTCTTATTTCGTGATCCAATTCCACTTTCGGTTTAATTAATCCTTTGCAAAAATAATACGCTATCAGTTTTACTTATGAAATGAAAGTGATACTTCAGTTGTCGTTGTCAAAGGTCAACATATGTATTCTATCGGCACGTGGCCGGAAATCCTATGTTATATAAGACTAGTGATCATTTGTTTCGTTCATTTACTCCTTTACTTCTGCTTTTGAGCCGCGTTGCGTCTTTTTGTAAATAAATCGTGCCTGTTTCCAGAGAGAGGATAAAACGAAACTAAAATACAATGTCTCGTCTATGTCTTCAAACCTGCCTTCTGTTGCAACCAAAATAATGTTATATATATATATATATATATATATATATATATATATATATATATATATATATATATATATATATATAATTTTTGCACAAGCAAGAAGCGACGAGTTAGGTCAGTCTATAGCACGACACAAGAGCGAAAGATTTGAGCGAACAAAACGCACACACACACTCACATACACATATATATAGCCTCCCCAAAGAGTGGAGCAAGATTTTATTTCCTTAATTATTGTAATTTGACAAATACTTAATAATACTTAAATAATTACAAAGTAAATAAGGCTCACAAATGCATAAAAATTCTGTAGACAAAAATAATAAAAAGTTACCAAAATTACATTTTTACATGTTCCTCATAACGAAAAAGTACCAATTAGCAAAATGTTTTTCTTGAACTCATCTGCAAGGACACAAAGTTTTATGCTTATCTCCTTTAAATTAACTGGAAAATTTTAAAATTAATTAGAAAGACAAATTTATTGATTTAGGCCATCTTTCCATACTTTTAACGGTATATGAGCGAGATTTTTGTTTCAACTTTCTGAGATAATATATATATCACGGAAAATTATAAGAAGTGCAGAACAAAAAAATAATAAAGTATTTATAAACTTTCGCTTAATTTTAAAAAATGGTAAGATAATACTTTAATCAAAGTGTTTAAAAATTTGTTCGAAATGAATACCTTCTACATCTATACAAAAATGTATTCTTTTAACAATACTTGCATATATGTGATAGAGTTCATCTCTTGCGACTTCTGACAAGCTTTTTAAATTCATCGACGAATATCTATAGAGATCTGCAAGTACTACCATTGCCTATTCATTCCTTAGATCAGATATAATACCAATCAAAACTAAGTGAAAATATATCAGTTACCATTCAATAGACAATTGTGCAAATTGCAATAAAACCAGAGTTTCTGAAAATGCGACACTACATATTTAAAGAAAATCGTGACTAATAATGGATCTCTTCTATGAAGAAATGCATTTTTTACTTTTCCAAAAGTGATTGTTTTGATAATTAATATTTCTATCTCGTTTGAAGCAACATTCGTGCGTCTAAATTGCAATCCTCATAAAAGGAGGATTTAATTTTAAAAGGAAGAATTTACTTCAAATAGGGCCCATTTGTAAAATTCTAGACATCGATTATATAATTTTCCATGAAACTATTGTAACAAAACATGAGTTTCAAAAATACTGTGCTATTACTTTAAAATACTCTCTACACAGTCGGTTTTGGAATGTTGAGCTCTAAGCTAACAGCTCGGTCACTAGCATGAGAAATAAGTAAAAATCTAATTTTCTGCACCTGATGTCTAACACCTTATTTTCCGCATTCCTTTCTTGGAAAATAAGAATCTTCCAATTTGTAATCGCTAAATTGTTCTGTGAAAACACTTCCTAGAACAGGGATGGCGAACTTTATGGATCAACGTGCCATTTTTTTTTCTAAAGAAATGTTTAATGGTGTATTAAAGTGCTATAAAATAATTTTAACTTGTGATTATTGGGAAAATAATAAAACTAAATACAACTCAAACTCTTTATGCAACTCAAATCACTCTATCAAACTCTTTATTAACAACTAAAAAGTCGTTATTTACTACGAAAAAATACATTTTGCACTGTATAGTAGTAAATGTTTTAGTTATACGTGCAATTCAAATTAAAATCACAGCGTGACTTCTATTGTTGCAGATTAGATGACAAATAACTTATATTAGGATTGTAAGATGTTACTTTTAGCAGAATGCATGGAGTCATCTGCCAAACGGTTTCTAAGCAAACGGTTAAGTCTTTAAAGTTATTTATCTCTGAAAATTACTCGCAGACATAGGTAGATGAAAATATTGTTAAAATAGCTTGAACCAGCTTCTTCAAACAGTTAAATGACTGGAATCGAATTCCATGTTTCCAAAATTTCGTTACTGCCATTTTTACTTATAGTGATTGTTAATCTTTCTGTTTCAATCAATTACAGCTTTTTCCTTGTTTCAATAAATTTTTGAATCCGTATTGAACTGGAAATCAATCAGTTGCATTTCAAATTCTTCAATTTCCAACCAATCGAATTGGTACAAGTTCAGTTTATCAAATGAAGTCACATGCAAACCGTTTTGATTGGAGGAGTGCCCAAAATATTGTGACACGTACCATCAATGGCACGCGTGCCATTGGTTTGCCATCTCTGTTCTAGAAGATTGCTGGGAATTCGGAAAACGACATTAATATTCTATAAATAAGCCGGTGTTACGACTACATACAGTATAAATCGTTCTAACGGACTTATTACTGAAATATGCTGTTCTTTTAGAAAGCACACAAATACCATTAAAGAAATTTATTTTTTTCCTCGATATTTCAGTACTTCTATGAAATATTTGAAATGTCCAATTGCTCAAGTTTCTCTATCTTTCTTTATAAAATTGAAGTTTTTTCAACTATTGACCAATTAAAGTGAGCCCCATTATGCGCAATTAGAAAATTTTTTTGAAGTCATGATGATTAGATGATACAACTAAATAAATGTTTGCATACTATGTGCACGTTTTTCTGTATTGCTTGCTGAATCAACTATTTCCATTCAAATTTGTGATTACTCTAAATTTAAAAATAAGCATATTCTTTCACATATTTTTGGGTAAAAGTATAAAACTTTGTGTGTACATAGATAAATGCAAGAAAAACATTTTATTGACATGCAGGAATTTTTTTAAAAATTATTTTACTGCCAAAATTCGCATATGCTAATTCATATTATTGTTCACCTTATTTCATGAAACTTTCTAGTTGGAAATATACGCCTAGATACTGTATTTAGGGAAATAAAAGCTCGTACCGCTTTTTTTCTGGAACACGTGTATATATAGATGTAAATATACAAACATATATAATTCTCTGTGTACTTAATATTCAAGTAAAATAATAAGTGTTATAGTTTGTATATTTAAAATTCTTATTCAAAGAATAATTTTCTTAATTCTTATTTAATATTCTTAATTTCTTTAATTAATTTTTCATTAAAATATGAATGTCAAAGCAAAATTATTAAAATGTCAGATTTTGATTAAATTACTTTTGATCAAATTAATTTTAAACGAATATATAATATACTAATTGATATAACATCATTGAGCGAGATTAAAAACACTTTTATATCAGATATTTTTAAAGTAATAACTATTTTTGTATAAAATATTGTTATACTACAAAAAAAAATCCTTTTGTTGCCTGAAACGATTTTTAATTAAAATGTCGTAGAAGTGTCCCCGCACTAAGGCTCAACCAAATATCCAATAAAAAAGATTAAAATGAGAATATTAATTGAATCGGTTTTAAAAACCAATTTTTATATCTTAATCTTCTTAATAATTTATTAATATTTGTTACATAAATATTTCAAATTTTAGTCACAAATATTGGCGTATTAATAACATTTTGAGACAACTAATTAACAGTTAATTTTTCATTTATAAAAAATAAGAAAATAAACCAAATAAAAAGCTGTTATTTATATAATTTATTAATCGTAGGCTTTAACCTTTTAGAACTCTTCTAGAATTCGATTAATGTGTTTTGGCAACGGTTCTACAGATGCGCTCTTGTTTTTAATAGTAAAAATATTGTTACGATTTGTGTATAAAATTAATTTTGAAAGATGTATTACAATGAATTGCGCGGAAATAAAAAATGCTGCCAAACTAGTTAAAAAAATTAAGCAGAAATATCCAAAAATTAAAGTAGAGAATTCAAAGACTCGTCGTTGCGAACCAGCGATATATCTATAAAATTCTTCATTTCTTATTGGTTTGCATCTATTCATTATTTATTAAATTTTGAAAATGAATAAAATATTGAATAAAAATTACACAGAAAAGAAATTGCTGTCATTCATTACATAACATTTTGGATTTTAAAATAGTATAAACATATTTCTCGTGGGATTATTTGCCCCGATGTTACGCCAGAAAAACAGCAGAATTTTTCTTTTATTCTAATTAATTGAATATTTAAAGAACTTCCGCAGTTTCAAAAGCCGATTACATAATTTTTTTTTTTTTTTTTGGTCAATAAGTGTTCAATATTTGTTAAATTCGACCCAGTTGTTCATGACATACATACATGCATGCACGCACGCAAGCACACATACACACAGCCAAAATGTCTTTTAATCTTATGATAATTTTAACTTGCGATGGATATTCAAGGATTCTTTGCGATTATACTATATCCTAATTTCTATATATTATTATTCGAAATCCGAGATATTATTTCCTACTTTTCATTATGCTACTAAAACGTTAATCAAAATTTTGTAATTTTTTTTAACATTTTAGTCTTGAATAAATTTTTAAACATAAATTAAAAGTCATGATTACAAATATCATGGAATCTAAAAATTAATATTTTCAAATTAATTTTTTGTGACGTCACTTTTACAATATCATTTTCAGTTAAATTAATATATTAACCGATAATTAAGGTCTCTAAAATTACTAAAATATTTTATTTTAATCGGAAAACAATAACTGTAAGAAATTTCAAAACCCTAGTACATTAATTAGAAAGTAAGTGAAAAACTGACTACAAAACTCCATTTTTACTAATTTGGAACATGTGAAGTAAAAACTGTTTCACTGAGTATTGTTAAAGATGTTTTGCTCTTTCTTTACTCTACCTTATATAAAGAATACAGACCTATGATTTTTCTTAAATTTTGAGAATAAAAAATTGACAGATATTTCCTAGTAAAAGAAAAGGAGGATTAATTGTTATATCCAAAATGGTTAAAGCTATAAGATGTTTATTTTAAAACTTCAACCCTTTTCAACAATTCTCACTTGTATTTCATTCTTAGTATCTTAGTTATTTGCATTACTTTTGAAATATTTAAAATCTTGTTCGAAATATTTAAAAGCTACGCTTATATTAAATCTTATTACACAAAAACCTATTTTTATATTTGTTGATGAATACGAGACCTGATTTTAATAAAAGGAAGTCAGCTACTGATAAATGCTATTTCGAAATATTTTAAGATGCCGAGTTTAAATTTCTCTCAAATGATTTTTTTTATTTTAAAACACTGGCTTCTATAATTCTAAATTATTAAACTTTAACTGTTAATCTCTAACCCTGTACTTTAGCACTTGCGAGCGGATTAATACTTTATTTCTTTTTCCATTGAAGTGCCGTAGATTATCTTTCTGAAAGTACTAAAACATTTCTGTTTAATGACAAAGTGAAGGCTAACGATTGATTGACGGAGCCGAACGATTTCTAGTGTTTTATTTACCTATTTTGTTTAAGTGGAGAATATTAAAGGTAATCTCTTGAAATTTTATTGAATTTCGACGTTTAAACCTTCAGGAATGGGATTATGTCAACTTCTGAAGACGATAGTTCTGAAAATGGTGAATAAGAGTGATGAAATTCAGTATATTGTTACAAAACGAAAAGTAGCTACTTTTAAAATTTTAGGTAACTAGAGAAGTGTTA
Organism: Argiope bruennichi; assembly: GCF_947563725.1. NCBI lineage: Eukaryota > Metazoa > Arthropoda > Arachnida > Araneae > Araneidae > Argiope > Argiope bruennichi. The sequence goes on along the minus strand of NC_079153.1, from coordinate 74,773,881 downwards.
TTCCAAAGCCAATATTCAACCTTACTTATTTAAAATATCTTTTCCTTTCTCTCATACATAAATGCAGACATTTTAAATGTATACTTATCAACATTCATACTAAATAAAAGTATTATTTATAATTTTATTGCATTTAATTTCCTGCTCCAACCAATGGAAAATTTCAAAAATATTTATAGTTTTCGGATTTATTTACATTTGCATTGTTATTATATACAGAGGAAATATTTAATTCCTTTATTAGTATTATATTGGCTTTCTTTGAATTAGAAAGGAATTTTTTAAAAAATATTATGAAACAAAAAATTTAATATTATTAGATCTGATTAATATCATTAACTTAATATAAAAATTTGATATCATTAAAAGGAATTTTTTTTTTAAATTTTAGATGTTTTATAAATAGATAATTTGGATAATATCTTCCAGAACTGTGCATGAGAAAACATTGAAGTTGCGAAATCAATGCTATGACAGATTTTCAGTTGAAAAAGTAATTTACTTTTTTCGTTTTTACAATAATAATAGAAAACGATTGGTTCCATAGTATTTAATCAAAATTGAGGTTTCATTTCTTCAAATACTATCAAAATTAAAAATAAATGTATACAAAAATCGAATTATACCATAACAACGGCGGATTAAAGCATTTTGCGACTCTAGGCATTACGCTTTGAGAGACATTGCTTTTAATAGACTGATTGTTTTAATTTCATATTTCGACTTATATTTAATTGAATCAATATGGTGAGGATTTATTTTTTGGTCAATTTTTCTACTTTAGTCATTTTTGTAAAGCATATGTTTTTATTTAATTATTTATTTATCTATGACATCCACGTTTAGACGCAAATATAAATATATTTAAGTAGAAGTTTATATAACTTAAAGAATGTAATGAAATGTTTAAGAAACTGACCATTTATACTAATAAAGTGTTGATTTTATTCTTAACATCTTAGTATTCACAAAATTTTATTACTTTACAAATTTATTTGGCAGATATGCTAATAACAATTTTTTATTGAACTGCCCGAGGTCCGCACTCAGCCCATATGTTGTAGGCATTAGCCTGCTTAGTCGGAAATTTACCACTGCGAGTATACATTTCGAGCATGATATATATTAGATACCTATTTTGTAGAGAAAAATCAAGTTTATCATGAAAATTAAAGAATACATCTAAAATAAAATTTATTTATTTAAAATTGAAAGGAATTACTTAGCTGAATTCAATTTTTTTGGGGTTGCAAAGCAACACTTAAAGAAGTGTTTATTACTATTTTAACTATTATAATACTAACATTTTTAACTACTTCTCGTTAGATATACTATTTTGACATCACGTGATCATGAAGAATTTGTAGATTTAGTATGGCGTACTTATTACCAGGATATTTTTGTTTTGTTTTTAAGCTCTAATTAAATTTTGAATCCGATGAAAAGTTTTGGAATTGAACGAGCAAAATTTTCCATGAACATCAATGAAATTATTTTTTTGTATTTTGTACTACAAAATTCCATAAAAAAACCCCATGTTCCTTTTACAGTCTATACTAAAATAGCAACTTTCCATTACTTTGCATTTGTGTTGAAATAAATTTCAAAATTCATAAAATTTCCCGGTAAAAATTTTTGAAATGCATACAAAAGAAGAGGAATCATGATTTGACAGAATCTTGTCATTATTAAAAGGAATATAAAGATAATATCTGTCTGTTAGAATGAATCCTTTTATTGAAACAAAATTAAATTAAAAAAAATAGTCTCGGGATTAAAATTAATTCTTCATAGAACATGTCATTGCGACAAGAACGATGGTTAGAAAGACTTCTTACTTCAGAACATTTCGTCCTTGTAACTTTTATTAGGAAGCCTTTAAGGTATTTGTGAAGATCACATACGAATAGAACAGCAAATACGTTTTTCCTCCTTTCTTAATACATTCTCAGGATGTCGTTAGTTGAAAAGAAAGTTCTAATTTCGGCAGGAATTACAGATTGATTTTCTCTCGACAGCTGACGCTCTTTCCTTTCAACAAGTGCCTCGTTCAAAATGAATGTTCCTTTGTTGACTAAAACCAATTGCGTCAAGGATTGCGCAAGTGCTTTATGAAATTCTGACATGTAGGCTTTTCGTACGTCGCACGTACTGTATTGACGCTGAACAGGGAAAAGTGAAAAGTGCGCAGACTTTCATTTGTTCTTCTAATACATAGAAAATTAAAAAAACTGTGCTCGTGTTATATGTAGCTTTGACAGAAAGCTCGGCAACTACGCATTGAAATGCATTTTAGGTCTTTTTTCCTTCTCTATATTATATGTAGCATAGAGAAAGAATTGCAATCGTAAAAAAATTCACACTAAAATTTTTGATGAATCTCCAATTTTTAGACCACCCTGAGTTCGAAAAACACATAATTGGAAAATGCCCAAGTGTCTGTGACATAGATAACTCAAAAACGCTTTGAGCTAGACAGTTTAAATTTGGCATTCGGTCTTTACACCAAATTTATAGATTTCTATCAAATTTTGAATAAAATCTGTTCTGAGGAAGTCCATCTGTTCGAATATTGGTTAATAAGATAATTACAAAACAAAGTTGATTAGATATATATAATTCGGTATACAGATTTAACATCTGTAATGTAGACACCTGTCAAAGTTTAAGACAAAACCAACAATGGATTAACAATCTGTCGGTCTGCGCTTTCAGAAATATGTTAACGTGATAAATCAAAAACGCAATGACTTAAATATATCAAATTAGGTATGTGATTGTTTGATTACAAATGCAAATCTTATGACAGATCTTTGTTTTAACCGATTGAGAAAAACCTGTCTAAATCACAAATTCGATTTTCGGCTATTATTAACCGCATGTCAGGGATTAATCACGAAAAAACTCGCCAAGGATGACACGATAGTTTCAGTAAAAATGCTAAATTCAAGCAAAAAGTTAATATTTCGTAACTATTGTACGCCATACTGTACCATGAACCTTGTCATGCAAAGTGTTCTATGGAATGAAAAGTTTATAGGAGTGTGGTGAATAGCATATAAGCCAGTTAACAGCTCTTCTACCATAACAATTGTTTCAGTATCATGGTTATGTTACGGGACTGCGAACCACAAGGTCCCAGGTTCTATCCTCGCGCATCTCCAATCGCCTCAGAGAATATGTGAGAAAGGTGTAGAGAGACCACTCCCGCTGGTTATTTTTAATCATGGAAGCCAAGCTTCGACACACAGCTATAATTTTAATTCCATTTCTTTTATATGCCTTCTTTTAGTTATCGTATAAACATGCATTTGAATGTATACAGTTAGACAGACGATCAACTCTATGACTGATGTGGTTTATAATTTGATACTGATAAACACTTTGAATGGTTAAACTGTAAACCAATTTTATTCGCCAAGCTCTTAAAATTTTCTAATTATCATGTTCATTCGCACTAAGACAGACAGACAGGTAAATTTCCCCTGAATGGATTTCATTCAAAATTTAATTGAAATCTACAGATCTGATGTAAAGACCAGATACCAAGGTTCATCTGTCTAGATCAAAGCGTTTTTGAATTATAGTGCCCAAAGACAGACATACAGACATAGTTCCAAAAATGTGGGAGTTTGAAATATAGCGACTCATTAAAATTTCGAGTTCTAATTATTTTACCCTTATAATTCTTTCTCTTTCATCCTTCATTAACAAGAGAATAAAAGCCATCATTTGAGATATGTATTTTGAACCAGTAGTACCGAAATCGAACTTAAAAATTGAATGATAACAAATAATGACAGACTTTTGAAAGTTGATAATACTTGATTCTTTTATGAAAGTTATTTTGAATTTGAATTGATTATTAATAAATTAATTTTATTGTCATTGCTTAATTGATTAAATTAAAAATAAGTGAAGGTACTTGATAATGAAAGTTCACTGAACGCAGCGCAAATAAACAGTATGTCTTTTTATCATTCCATATTTTATCTGTAGCAAAAGAATATAATTAATTTTCACATGCATAAGCCAAATATATTTCACTACTGTGAGTTTAAAATCCATTGTGAATTTTTTACTTGCTGCCTGTAGTGTTAAGGACAGTTCTTTTGTTGTTTAAAGTAATTGCCTATTATTATTATCTTGTTTTGTTTTCTTTGGTGACGTGATTCTGATTTTTATGTCAAATCTTTCATGAATGCTTTTACGAGCTTTTTTACAATTTTTTACAAGCTTTTACATTTTTTTACAATCTTTTACATTTTTTTACAATTTCTTTAATTTTAGCTGATATAAACGGCATTAAAATTCTAGGATGAAAATTCTTAAAACATTTTATTAATAAATAGCTGTCTAATTAATTAATTGATAGGGCATTTTAAATAAAACCTTTCTTATTTTCAGTATCTTTAAATTTGAAGTACTTGTAACATAAACAAATGTTTATAACTAAACAAAGCTTAGAATTTTAATATGAAATTAGCTATTGAGGGTTAATTGTTGATGTCATAATAGGGAAAGTAAAAATATACTATTAGTAATTAAAGGAAAACCAACGCGTACGTAAATAAAGGTATTTGTATATTTCTACCTTTATCTCTACAGATAATAAAAATGAATCTCTTCATGTGTATTGGCGCTCTGCTGGCCAGATCGTTTGAGGTAGAGCTACCACATATGACACATATATGCGTTGGAAGGTGTAAATGTGCACTTTGAAGATATTTTTCGAATTAATTCAATTTTAATCAATTAAAGTTTCAAAAAAATCAGAATTTCGGTGCTTTTAAATTTCGTAAAATACAATTACAAAAAGATAAATGTTACACCTTCCCAAAGTTTAAAAAAATTGTCTTTTTATGATACCAAATTAATAATAGTGCAATTTTTTTTTTTTTTTTGAATTTTGCCAATTCTTAAAAGAAAATTTTTTGCTTAATTTCCAACTGCAGATAATATTGTTGCCCTGAAATTACAACCGTTTTCTCTGTTTCATCAAGCATTTAATCGCATGATTTTCTTCCATTGTGGAAAGCTAAAGAAGAAAGATTCTGTTTAATATCTGTGAAGTTTGTAAGACGAATAAAAAAAGTAAGTTACAATATCAACCTGAAATTTACATTTTTAATTTCGCTATAATGTTATGGATCTGGTCCCCATTAGAAAGTTTCATGTAGACAACAAACAAAACATATATAAGGCAATTAAAATAATGGGTTTTAATGTTTAACGATTTGGCACAATCATGGACATAATTCGTCTGAATTTAAATATAACCAATATTCCTGACGAGCCAGTTGGTCGATTAAGGAGAGTAGTATATATTAAATTCAATTTTCAAAACTAATTACTTTCAAACAATTTGAATTCAAACTATAATAATAATTTCAAATTTGTGATGCTATTAGCTTTCACGCACTTCTCAGAGTCTGATTTCTGTAACTTTAAATGCACAGCTGCATTTAAGCTGGAATATTCAGTAAAAACCAGATTCTGAAACAAATGCTTGCACAGCTGCATTTTGATAAAATCTCCAGCAGGAAAAGCACATCTTTCGACAATTAAGCACGAAAGTGGACTCGCTGCATATTCTTACTACATTATTTATATTCCTCGAATTTCAAAATTATGATTTTTCCTTTCTGTATAGCGATACAATTTAGTTTTTCTCAAAGTTTTTCCAATTCATTTCCACCAAACATTTTTGATAGACACTATCATTTTTATCAAATTATCAATCATTAGACTGAATGTTGATATTTTATTTTCATTTATTATCAAACTATTTATTAATCATTAATATGAATGGATGGATTCAATATAAAAGCCTATAATTCGAATTTATTTTAAGAGATTTGAGGATGAAACTAAAAATTGTGAAAAATTATTTGTATTTCTGAACAGTTTGTAGTTAAATACTTCTCTATCTTATATTCTTTGTGATGGCCAAACAATAATTTTTAAGGTTATTAATCAATCCGAGGACTTTATTGCTGTACATTGTATTTGAAACTTGAAATAAATTATATACGAACTGTACTATTTATTTTAAAAGTTTCACTGTACAATTTTTTAAAATCAAATTATTGTAAAATTTCTTACTTATTTATTGGCATTATTTTATGGATTATTAAAATTTTAAAAACTATAATTTCTATTACTTTTTTCATTAAAGTTACTGTTTATTTTTTAATCTCATATTATTCATTAAAGCTATGGAATATTGTAAATAAACCAAACTGAATTTTCATTGTTATTCCTCAGCTTTGAATTAGCTAAATTTACTTTTGTTATCAACAGTATTTGGAAAAATAAAATAGTACTTGAAAATACTTCAAAGTACTTGAAAAAATAAAATAGTATATGTAAACATACTTGAATCAAAGCTTTTAATAAATTTTAAATAGCTAAGGGGGAAAAAAAGGCAAAATAGTACGTAATAAATTGTAATTCTTTACACAATAACGATAAAAGAAAATGTGTGAAAAGAAATATGAAAAAGATAAATTATTAGATTACGTTAGAATCAATGTTCTTTAATAAATAGTACCTGCCTTATTTTACTTCATATTACAGCACATTTCAACATTTAATAATAAATTTATTCTCTATTTGAGGCTTATGACTAATGGAATGTTATACAGAAAATAGTTATTCAATAATTATGAGCACCGGAGTCCTGGCCTAAGAGTAGCGCGCCTTCCCCGTAATCTGGGTGTCTGGGCTTCGAGTCCTGACTCGGGCATGGTTGCTCTTTACATTGTGTTCTATCTGTGAAGTGTTTGAATGAGCTTCCAACATACAGCTAAAGAATTGGGAGATTTAAAGTCTCAAAAATGCGCTTGGCTTAAAAGTTCTCTCTCTCTCTTTTTGCAGATGACATATTTGTTAGCTCGAACCATGCCTTGAGAAATCTGCAAAATAATCTCGCTCTGTTTAAACATAAAATATTAGCCTAAAATTCAGTAGCATTCATTTGCAAATTTTATTTCTTTTTGTAAATAAATCACACCGAAATTATTCCACGTCACGCGAGTTTTACGTTGTTTATTAGATAAAATCTTCATACTTCCTTGTTAAAAATATTATTGATAAGACCATTCACAGAAAACAAGAAAAAAAATGCTTCAGTAGAAATTATCGATATTAAGTTGTTGCTAATTGCAGTGTCGTATTGTTCAGTATCATGTATTTCAAGAGAATTAGTTTGTACTTGAAATTGTTGTTTATGATTATTTCGAAAACAACTCATTAATTTATGCCTTCGGAAAGAGCTGTCAACTGAAATCTTTCAGTTAATCTCTCCTTAAAATCTTCAATATTCTTTGCGCATATATTGTAATAAATTTATTCTTGGAATTTTTTTTTCTGTATAGGGAAAAGATTTTTGCATTTTAAAGAAAAGTCTTAAACAAAATATATACGGATTTGTTTTTGTATTAATAGAATGCATCTTTTTTATTTCAAACTGAAATAATATTTTAAATATTTTAAGAAACTGAATATTTTAATATTCAGTAAATATTCAGAAAATATTTTAAATATTTTCAAGCTGAAATAATATTTTAAAATTATTTAGCTTTTTAAAGAAAATTCTGAAAAAAAAAACGGATTTTTTTTTGTATTAATAGAATGCATTTTTTCTTTCTTTCAAACTAAAATAATATTTCGTGTAAAAGTCCTTCAATTTTTTTTTAATATTACGCATTTTCATGAAATGCTTTTTATTCGGAGCACAAAGTTTTCTCATGTATGAAATATTGAGGTATCCCATAGGTTAACTTTTTTTTTTATATGAAATGAATGCGCGATATTTGTTGTTTAAATCTGATTTATTGATTTATATATATAAACCGTTCCACTCTATCACTTTTGATATCACTTTCTCAGAAAGCATAACTTTCACCTCCTTCAAAAATTGTGGGGGCTGACTTGTAAAATATTCCTGAATGTGCGCTTTTATTTCTTTTATAGATTGGAATTGTTTATCACGAAGATAATTTTTTTTAACGTCTGGAACAAGTAATAATAAGATGAAGCAAGATCTGTGGAATTCAAAAGATGTGATAGAATTTCGCAATGAAACTCTAATAGCTTTTCTTTTACAATCAATGCAGGAAACTGATCTGCACTGGCGAGATGAAAATCACCGATTCGCTAATTCTGCCCATTGTTCTGTTATGACGGCTTTCAGTTTATCAAGTTGGTAGCAATGTTTGGCAGCATTGATGGTTTCACTTTGAAGAACGAGTCTGTAGCAGACAACTTTTTTACAGTCTCATCAAATGGAGAAAAGAACTTTATTGTAATGAAGTCCAGACTTGGCGTTAGTTGGAGTTTTCTTATTCTAAGATCAAGTTAAGTCTCTATGCACATTTTGATATAAATTACAAATTTTGCTTCTAACGACCATCTTCTTTAAGAAACGATTTCCTTCATGACACATGAGAAGCAAAACACATGTACAGATGCGGTTCATTAAGTATATTGTCAAATGGATATAACTTTCTGTGCGGAAGTCTATTTTCACATCTTATCTTCATTTGATTATTATGTACCATTGTTCTATGAATAATAACAGTTTGCTGCTTTTATGCTTAGAGTTTTCGGAATAATTTGGAAGCTATTAACCTAAGAAGTATCTTTAACGATATCGTAAATTTAAAAAGAAATCTATTGAATCAAATCTACCGGTTTGATTACCAAGTTCTTTTTATTTTATTTCCATGTTTTTTTAAAAATTATTTTTAATTAAAATCATCATAACGTTCGCATAAATAAATGTTTGGTTATCGGCAAGAGTGACAACGTGCAGGAAAATAAACACAATAATTAAAAATGGAAACAATAATTTCTTTTAACGTGAATATCAGCAAGCATCTGGAAAAAAGAATTGTAAATACAAATAATTTCAAATACAATTATAAAACAAATATAAATTGAAATACTAAAATGTACTTTATTCAATTTCACAGTATAGTGAGGATAATAAATTTAAAATGATATTTATATAAAATCATTTAAATAAATCAATCGCTATAAAAAATATATTGAATATAAAAAAAGTTCGCATGTTTATATATTCATGTATTACTGATTATATTACGTGTAATAGTTTTGAAAATATAAATTCTTAATATCCTGTCTTGCATTTATTCTAATTTTGTATTTTGTGTGTGCACGCTATACAACTGCATACATTTTAAAAATAAAATAAGTATATACGAATCAAATATGAAACCTAACCATGCTGTGATATTTTGCAGTAGAGCTTCGAATGCTTGTCAGGCTCATTTTAGATTTTAACTACTAAAAGTGATTTCTTTAATTATTTTCTTTCTAACATTTAGTTTAGGTAAATATTAAATTTTGTGCCTAGAATTACTTTATTGCCATTTCTATTATATAATATATAAACCTGTTCTTCTTAACCGTTTCTTTGTATGAAACTCTTCAAATCTCTTTTGTCATAAAATAAATAGCTTTTTAATATTTTTATATTAGGAACATGGCAGCTGAAAAAATAAAGATTTAAAGGTAAATTCCAATGATGGCTGCACTTTGTTTGAAAAACACTAAATTGTTTGAAAGAAAAGTTATAAATAGAAATACATATTCTTTTAAAGGTGTATTTTCATTGATTGATAACAATCGTACGATCTACAAGTGAAATCGATTTTCGCAAGCATTTAATAATTTTACTTATGTGAAAAGATGCATTAAAAATAGATTTAGGTGCACGTGAGAAACTGGTGTTGACAGAGTGATCGTTGTTTTCCTTCCGAATGAATAAAATGTGAATCGTCTGCATTGCATACCGATTAACGAACTTGAAATGAGTTTTGCAGTTCTTAAGAGATATTAATCAACATGTGGCGCCATCTTGTAGTATGTATCAAAAATTTAATTTTTGATAATTCTTTAAAATTTGTCTATTTCTTCTTTCCATGCTCATTTAAATCACGAAATATATTTTTATCACGATTTTTATCACGAAATATAGAATTTATTTTTTTAAATTTAACAAGCTTATTAAACATACCGCATTAAAAATGATAAATATGTGAGACTGAAAACAATAAATGTGGACAGGATTATTTCATTTCTTTCATTGTTTCACTTTAAAAAAATGTATATAATTAATTTTCGAAGTATTAATCACATGACAAACATTATAGCACATGTTATCAAATATTCATTGCCAAGTGTCTCATTTCATGACTTTTTCAGACTTGCTACGTCATATCGTTCAGAACACTCTGCATGTCTAATAAAAAAAGAGAATATGTGCGTCTGTTGGCGTGCTACAGACAGTGGCGCTTTCCAATTAGGCAGTCTAGGTAAGGTGGCGGTTTCCGACTAAACAACTTGATAGGAGGTCACAAAAGATCAAATAAAGTATTTCATTTTTCTTATTGCCAAATAAATAAGTTTGGAAAAAATGCAAATTCTATAAATTATAAAATATTATAATAATAAATTAACACTTTCATCAATTATATCAGGTCAGGTTCTTATATGTTTTGTAACAATAACTTTGTTATTAGAATATTCATAAATGCTGAAAGTCTAGCTCAATTCTATTGTACATAAAAGTGGATATTGCGCAGTCAAGTCATAATTAGATTTTTTAAAAAAAGACAAATGCATTTTAATAAAATTAATTAAAATAAAAAAGTAACCAGGAAATAAAATACGGATTTGTTAAAAATGCATTAAAATATGAATTAAAATGACCAGTTTATTAAAAAAAAGGACGCCATAAATGAGCACAGCCGAGGGCCACAAAATTGCATAATTCCGCATATGACTAGTTAACGGCCTACGGCGATTGCTAGAGGAGCCGCAGGCAAATCGATTGTTTATTTAATTAGTAGCCATATAATGGAATTTATAAAAGAAGCAAAAAATGAAATGTTAAAATATCAAAATAACATCCTCTATCAGTTAAAATTGATCAGGATGCTGCATGTTTCTTCACGTTCGCTTAGTTTATTAGAATATGTATAAGATAGAACATCTGTTTCGATAATATAAACATACCGGTAGTTTGGAGTCATCATAGATAAATAAAAAGAATTACATTCACAAATGTAGTAAAATTTAAAAATATATTAGGCCAAAATGTATCATTAACATATTAAAAACTTGCTGAAATAGAAGACTAAATTGACTATCTGATTAAATGATTAGTTTCATAATGTGCAGTACCTAGAGGCCTAAAATATTTAAATCTGCTGCTGTCTTTAGAACAGACTATTTGATCTACAGCTATAAATTTGATATGAAAATTCTTTCGAGGTTTAGAATATACCTCATAGTAATTCTTTTTTATTTTAATAAACTAAAAATCTTTTCTTTTAAAGTAAATTTAAAAAAAAATTATTACATAAAAAAGGATTTTTATACTGTTTTAAAATTTAAAAATTATCGTTTTAATGACAATTTTATTTTTATACAATTTCACTTAATTTTAATAACACTAAAAATTTTTCGTCGAGAAAATTTGCAGTATACTTTTCCTTTTTTTGTAATAAAATTCAAATTAATCTTCATCTTTCCATCTTGATCCTATGTTTTTCTTCATTTGTTAAAAGAAATGCCAAAGAATGAAAATTCTGCAAGTGTTTTCAAATTCTTCGGCGATGTCAAAATAAATTTTTACTTTCTACCGTTTGTCCAATTTTTTTGTTTTGTGTGTGTGTGTGTGTGTGTGGAGTCTATAAATGTAACTTATTAAAGCAAATCCAGTATATTAAATGATTGTGCTTGCTATTCTTTAATATTCTATTATCATGCCATATTTTATATCAACCAACATGCAACTGGATGTGCTCACGTAATACACATCAATTTCGCCACACCAGTTTAGCGATGAAGTCAATAGCGCTTCTGGAATAAGGAAGTGAAATTATAGCATGGTGTAAAACAGCATTCAGTTAGATGTTAAATAATAAATTTGAAGTTTAGAATTACTTTGCTGAAGAAACCATGGATGTCAAATTATGCGCAAGAATATTAATTAAAATTATGCACAACCAGTATTCCAGGCAAAAAGGCAGGTTGCCGAAGACTGCTGATTAAAAATTAAATATTTGTTTTAAGCATTTATTTTTCAAAAAAGCAGTTTCCGATAAATTACTATGTGAAAGACATTATTATTATTTTCTGAATAATTAAATTATACAATATTGAAAGTAAATTCCAACTTTTTGACACTTTATTAAGGAACAGCTGGTTTACATGATTTCACACTCGATGGCATAAATAATATTCCGAGCAAATGTTTAGTATGAAGACCTGGTAAAATTGAACTGCCACTAATTATAAAGACTTTCTTTCTTTTTTTTTTTAATATTTTTTGAGATGATTTATCATTCGTATTAATATTATTAATCGGTTTTAATGAATCTTGTAATTCAATACATGGAAATAATTTTGTATTATAATGTGTCCATTTAATTATAACGCCTGAGGGTGGGGACCATTTATCATAACACTTCATTCTTCGCAATTCCAAATTATGAAAATTTAGAGGTGTTTGAAACTGCATTTATTTAAGGCTCTCAAGTTCGGAATATTGGATTAGTTTTTAAGGCAAAAGAAGAAGAAGAAGAGGAGAGAGAGAGAAAAGACTTGAATTAGAATTTTTATAGATACAGAAAACTCGGACTTTGCAGACTATGATGATATCCCAATCACAGAGGAATTGCTTATTTCCTGCCTGAGCATCGGGGTTGATCATTGTCACAACAGTAGGAGCCGTTAACCTGAGGTTGTGCTCTAAGAATTAGCACCGGCCACGGTGGAGCCTCTCTCATAGGAGATACTTCCTGTGAAGGGAGATCATTCGACCACAAAGCATTACCATACCCACCAGAGAAGGGAGGACCTTCTCTAATGGGTATGTATTCGTGGATGTGGAAAGACCAATCCGTGGAAAGACTTTGGCGGACTGGTATGCGCGAGAATAGAACCTGGGACCTTGTGGTTTGCAGTGTCCAGTAACATGACCACGATACAAAAGCAATTGCTCGGGTAGCATAGTTGTTAACTGGCTTATAAGCTATTCACTACAGACTCTCCCTCTAGTGAGTCGGAGGTGAGACGAAGGATATGACTGTTGAATGATGATGTTGATTCTAAGAGCATTTGAGTAGCGCCAAGCGTTATGGTGAGCGCATAGGAATATAAATAGAAAAATAACCAAATAGGAATATAAATCATGATATATGGAGATCAGACATGAATTTTTTTATATAGTCTTTTATAGTCAAAATTTAGCACATAGTCTTTATCGCAAATTTATAGATTTCTATCCCATTTTGAAACAAAATTCATTTAGAGGAAGTCTGATTGTTTGGCTATTCGAGTAAAAATGAACAAGATAACTACAAAATTTTAAGATCTAAAAAATTTGCTACTCATGTTTAGAATTGTAGTTCTGTATCAGAACCAAACCAAACCAAACCAAATTTATCAAATAGTTGATCACCTTCCCGTCTGTACTTTCGCATGCATGTAATAGCAATAACTTTAAACCGCAACGGCTAAAGTAAATGAAATTTGATGCACAGTCTTATCCTCTAAAATGCAAGTATCTCACAAATTTTGCATCTAATTCTTTGCATGGCTAACTGTCCGTCGGTCTGTAATTTTGAATGCATGCAAACGCGATAATTCAACAACACTGCGACTTAGTCAAATGAAATTTAGTAGTGTATTTGTTACTACATTTGTAGTTCTGTGTATATTTTGGTTTCAATCAATCGAAAAAAAAGCGTTCATAATGTATAATCGGCATTCTTCGTTATTCTACGAAGCACAAAGGGCTCATGTGCGGTACTCTGAAAAAATCTTATTATTTGGGGTTTTACGATTTAATTCCATAATTTTGCGCAAGGTGAAGCACAAATTTCTCTATAAAGCAGTGAGCGAGAATAGTTTCAGGCAGTTCGCTCCCTCTTTTTTTTTAAAAAAAAAAAAAAAAAAAAAACATTATTCACTAACAAAAATAACGTGCTTACGTTTCCAACACCGTGTTTTATTGCAAAACTACTTGTTTTTGTATAAAAACTTATGTATCTTTTTACTATGTATTCTGTTCAAAAACAAATAGTTTCTGACTTCATAGATTATAATCTACCTTTTGAGCAGTTTTCCTTTTACTATATTTTTATTATTTTATTTATTATTTATTTATTTTATTTCCTTTACAGATAAATTATTTGTTTACTATCTTAAAGTTCTCTTTTTAAATTTCAAATGCATACAGAATGCGAAACGGATTTTCCTGAATTGTAGAAAATACGGAGGAACCTGAGGTTATAGACAAACTTGTCGGCAAACAGATATCTATTTCCTTTTGGGACGTGAGCGCATTTTCTTTTTAAAAGTCAGTTAGAACGCGAAGAACGGCGGAGATAGAAAAATTGTTACTGCTTTGCGGGAGTAACACAGTTTAAAACTAGTAACTCAACTCGTTGAAAAATTATTACTGAAATAGACCAAAGAAGTAGGAAGTTCGTGATTTAAATAAGATTGATCTTAACTAGCTTCCTTCTTTCTTATGAGTTTGATCTCTCAATGCGGGTCAGCTAGTTTTGAATCATTTCAGTCTACAGAAATGGACTGAAAATGTTTAATGAAGATATCAAAAGAAACTGGTTTATTTTTTAATTCAGGTTTCGCAATTATGCAATTTTTAGGTTGTTTTCTAAATTATTATAACAACTCAATTGCTAAGATTATGCCATGAATGTATCGAATTATTGTATTTTAAAGTTTCTGCAGTAAACCCTTACCGAAAGCGAGAGATTATGTCATTAGTTAGGCTTATTGTTAAGTTGCGTTCTGCAAAAGTTAACATTTTAAGAAAAAAATGTTGTTAGAATAAGAAAATATATAAAATTAACCGCCTTTGGCGACTTTGATTAACCGGGATAAATGTTACTAAAAATTTCAATTAAATATTTTGTATAATTTGGTGTTAATAGCTTCATCAAAAAAATATTTTTAAATTTCAAATTTTGATAGATTTATATCTCATACTATTTTAGAAGCCTTACACCATTTTGTTCATTGTGATATGCATTTTCCTGATTTTCTATTTATATATTTACACATAAATGATATAGCAGGAAAGAGCCACAGTGTTTTAAAAGGGACGCACCCTTAAAAAAAATTCATCATTGCTAAATTCTGAAGTGGAATTTTAATTGTAAATTAAAATAGAATTTTGAAAAGTCTATTAGAATTAATCCTTATGCTGAAAATTAATTAGAAAAATAAGTCGAATCTTAGCGTATTTGTTGTTCATATGCCTATTTCACTTTGGCAGATTATCTGCAGTTGCTAATTCCGCTGTCAAAGCAGGATTTCCTCTATCTGCTCAGCAAAACATAAACATTTCCTCTTCCGTCTTTCACCTTTCGCCCTTATTCTGTGAAATAAATGCCTTTTAGAAATAAATACTATAACGAAAAACATTTCACATCTGATGTTTTGTGAACACCTTAAAGAATATCTTTTTCATAGTATAAAAACCGTTGAATTCTACAAAGATAACTTTTCTGCAATCTGTTTTGAGTCGTGTTTCGGAGCTTTGTCATCAAATCATGCAATCATTATATCATCCGATTCTGTTCCATTAAAGAACAAACTTTTATTTCGCGAATCATTAAAAGACATCACGAGATGTTTTTATATAATCTCAGTGTATCAGTTTTTACATTGAAGTCTCATTTCTCACGAAAAAGCAAATACTTTGTAAGAACAGTTTCAGATGAGCCACTTGATATTTTCGGTGTGTTGCTCAAAGATAAACGAGACTTACCATCTGTCTTTGTGATCGTTCAGTGAGCATTTAATCCTTTGTCCGAGAGTACTTCCAAAGGATTAGCGGTGAAGTGTGAATGATTCCACTCACGCGGGCGCATCCACGCCTCCGATCTCAATTGCAGTTTGCTTTGAGATTCACTCAAGCGGCGGGGTGGAACTCCGCAGAGAGGAAAACGATTGTTGGAAAGTTTTGGAGTAGTTTAGCAATGGGAAGGCCCATTTATTTGATGAATGATAGCTTCATAATTAATTCGTGCGAATATCAAGTAATCATTTTAATTATTCTTTCCTTTTTGTGGAAAAGGACTTTTTTCGTCAAGAGTTGTAAAAGCCATTAAATAAGTTTAAGCGGAGAAGATATATGAACAAAGGATTATGATGTTTCAAGTTCGAGAATTGTTCATGATCTGAAGCCTGACTTAAATTTAAGTGACTGGGTTTTCCAAACTTCAATTAGAAGCATTGACTAGGAGTAGGGAGGGAGGAGATATTGTATAATGTTAATTATAATAAAATAATAAATTATACTAAGAGCTAAAACTAGATAATCAAGGTACGAATAATTAGTGATACAAATTTTTGAAAAAAAGAAATAAGTTGGGGTAGTTAAAGAAGTACAAAGCAGTTTTCTATAATTTTTCTCTCAGACTGGGGCATTAACATTAGCAACTTAATCTTCTAACAGCAGAATTTTTAAATCTCTATTTAGATGCAATGTGTACAAATAAGTTTGTATATTTTTAAATCTAAGCGCTCTATAATATATATATTATCTTATATAGTATTAAAAGCTGTAATAATAAATGAAACATTAACATGATGTGAAAATAATGGGATATAGTAGATAATATACTGGAAATAATGGATAATCAGTCGGTGAATTAAAAAAAAAAGACTCAAATTTATTTATGGTAAAAGATGAAAACCGAAACTTGTATATATATTAATATTTGCTGATATATTCATCAGTCTTTGGTTCGAATTATTTACACCTTATATTGTTAATAAAAAATGAGTTATAATCAATTGCTACAAAACGTTTAAGACGTTTCTTATATTTCAATATTTGTGAGCAAAATTTAAAATACTTATGGCAAATCTCCGCAATAGAAAAAAAATCCATATTGGCACGCTAATCAGAATAAGACAAAAATTCTTAATTATAATATGATTGTAATATGTACATTAAATTATTTTAGAGCTAAGCGCAATAATTGAATTGTTATTTCTAATACTTCCATAAATTATAAATAGTAAAATAATTATAAACATGTAATTTATATTAAATTATAAATATATAGTAATCTTTTCTATTGTGACAAATTTGATTGTGGAACTGGAGTTCTAAATAAAAAAAAAATCTCCATTTTGGACATTCAGAAATTGATTACTGTGGTGGCAAATAAATCAGATGATGAATTGTTTTCAATCTTGCTTTCTGTTCTAATTTTAGTTACAAAAAAAATTGTTTTTTTTCATATTTAAAATTTGATAAAATTTCAGTGAAGCTTCAGTTACCACTTGAGAAAAATAACTGCGTCTGCTGTATAAAATTTATCAATAAAAGCAACTTCATTTTTATATTACGAAATGTTTTGAACCCAAGAAATATTTCGTAATGTCAATGCTTATCATTGTGTAAACTGTGGATTAAAAGTTCCCTCAAGTCTTAATTAAAACAGTGGTTGAATCCCAGTTTAATGTGCCCCAAGTTTGTCGCCAGTTTGGTAATTCACAAAAAATAAAGCGGGATAATTTCCCTAGTAACCCTAATACTAATTTGTTTACAATTGTTTTAGCTTGTTGAGTTGTACATGTACTACAGTAATTTTATAAGAAATGAAAATTAAAAATAATCGATGAATAAACTTTCATTGAAAATTTAATTAGTATTTTATGTTAATTATTATTAATTAATTAGTATTTAATTTAAAATTTACGATTTATAACAACTGAAAGCATTATTATTGCTGAATAAATATTCAGTGTTATTTTAAGTGAACTCTGAACGGATAATATTTATCCTTTTGCAGTTCTTACTGAATTATGTTGTTCTAATTAAAATCGTTTGTTTACGAATTTTGTCAGAACAAAAAATAAAAAAATATCCTCTCAAACTTTTTGAATCGTTTGGCTTTATTTCACGGTTTTTCATTTTAATATTATCTTACCATTCTAACGGAATTCATTTCATTTGTGTATTTCTGTGATTATATTCGATAAGTCTGCTAGTATTCAATAATCGGAATATCTGATGATTGAGATAATCAAAAATATTAAGACCACAAATATTATCAGGGATATTGTATTTGTGAATTCGATGTCTACATTTCGAAATATTATATGACGGCGACAGAACGTCGTTTGCATCATTAAAAAACTCCGTCGTTTTTTTTGTTTTTTTAAATGGAAATTGTTCCCTACTTTATTGAAGAATTAGTTCAACCGAGTAAGTGTATTTATTTCTTCAAACTTCTTCTTAAGAAAAGTACCAATCTTTAGTAGCGAAACTATTAAGAATGGATGCTTTCATTTTCCCTTGTGCTGTTTTTATAATTCTCAAATTTCTTATGTTTAATGTGCTAGAGAAGCTACTAAGTTCTTGTTGCTAGAAGAAGCTGTACGATTTTTTTAAGTTAAAATATTCTGCTCGGTGCTTTCTTCATATGTTGAAGGCCTCTCGAGTTTGAATTTTATTGCCTAAAGTACAAGCAGGCGCAGCTGGTTTGAAAATACTTGTTCTTTCAGAATTCAAAGATGCAGTAATCATGATCCATAAAGGTTCAAAAAGAAATGTTCTTAAATAAAATATTCGTGATCAATAAATCTCAGTAATTTAATAAAAAATGGTTGGTAATTGTAACTGTTTCACAATATTGTTTATATGGTCAGCCATATTGACTGATGATTTGGTATTGTTGGCAACCTAGGCAAAATAAGGGGCACACTAAACTAGGATTTTACCGAAGCTTGATGTACTATTACAGCACCAAATGATATTTTCGATTGTGATAATTACGATTCTGGTAGATAGTTATTGTACTTTCTATTCATATTCATGGTATCCATGGCTGCATTTATAAATGTATGGATCACAGGTAATTTAATTATGCGATTAAGTTGATTATCATTCGAACTTATCAACTAACTTTCAAGAAAAGAATGATCAATGGAAAAAGTAAGAATTCCCCCTTTTTTACCGCTATACAGTTGTTAAAAATAAATTGTAAATAAAATTCCATTAATTTGAGACTTATTTATTCAACAGTGCATCTTTCATACAGTATTATTTATATAGAATGCGAATTTTTTTTTTTTCACTTCTCAGTGTTTGCATTCATAAAATTTAAATACAAAGATTTCATACAGTTCCTGTATTTCGTACAAAATATAATCATCAGCCAGTATGTGCAAATTTTTCTATCAATGGCGATATTAGCTCGCGAAAAGACTTTCGTAATTAAACAAATTGTGCTTCAAGTGCAGCTAGAATAAGGCTGAAACGATAAAAACTTATCCAACGAACAAGGATAGCTATTATGTGTAATAGTAAATATTGAGAACAATACAGTTTCATTATTCTGACTGATTCAATTCAATTACAGTAACTTTGATTTTTTTAACGATGATATAATTAATATAATATTGCTTACCATTTTCTTTCACTCTTAACTATACGATCTAGTTAAACATTTTACATTTAAGCTTTTTTTTTTCTTTTAAAAATAAATGCATTTATACTGTATACAGTGCATGATTTCATGTTTTCTTCAATTACCTTTAGATATTACAAAATTCATTTTGAAATTGTTTGTATACAATTTCCAAGTATTTTTATGCTATTGGATTTCCTTTTTTTTTATAATAGTTTTTTAGTTGCATGACTAACATTTATAAAATATATTAAAAATATAACAGAAAAAATGAATAATGATTATTTTTTATGGAAAAAGGGCAATTTTAATGGTTTTGACGCGGAAGGAAATAAACACTTACATAACTTTTTTGTTACCCGGTCTGGTAAAAGGACAATAACTATTTAACTCTGGAATAATTTTTGAAATTATTTTGAATGACGGGTTTGGCTTTTCTATTTAAAAAGTTTGTTGACATTTGTTCTACACGATGTCTAGGTATTCCACAGATTTGAAACAAACGCATTTCACTTAAGCATTGCATATAATGTTTACTTTCATACATTGGATACAAATAAGCTGTGAAATCCGGGCAAGTAAGATATAATTATCCGTTACTGTTGCTAACTATTTCAGATTTATCTTTTTATTGCTTTTAAGTTGTCTATCACATAAAACCCCCATTGTTATTAAAAATATGTTTATTAAAATGGCTCCTCACTTTTTTTTATGAACTATTGTAACCAGAAAGCGTTTAAAATATTATAAAATGAGTTGAAACTAATTAAGAAGCATAAGCATTATCACTAACTCTGCTGAACTTAAAGATGACTGTTCTAAAGATGTTTCTTTTAACTTATTTAAGATAGGTATGCTTTTAATTGTAAAATCTCTTTTTATAATAATTATTTAGAAATGTCAGTAACAATCTTTTGGGGTCTGGTTCTTTTTTAATGTATGAGAATATGAATATACATGTGATTTTCCACCCCTTCTATTCATTTTTTTAAAAAAATTTGTATTTAAAAATGCATTTTTTTACTGAAATTTTTTTTTCTGTAACATATTACAATTTGTTTCAATCAAATTTTAAAGATCAGTTTTAATTCGAGTGTTTTTAAACATTGTGCAGTTATGAGATCGCAAATTTCGCATTTGATTCACGTTTTGAGGTTGGTAGCAGATGTTAAACTGAGTATTTTCTTTCTGCATTATTTTTATTTTAACACAACATCAGCATTATTTTTATTTTTAATAATATTTTTTATTGTATTTGGCATTGCAATTTTGGGGAAATGTGGATTTCCACTGTTTTTGAAATCGAATTTAATCATTCTTGAGATCAGTTAATTTTCTTTTATATAAATTATTCATATTATTATACATTTAATCACTTACTTTACTTTTAGGAGTTTATGTTTGACAAAATTCATCCTTTATACTTATTCGATTCGTCTTTTTTTCTCATCATGGCTTGGAAAAGACATCTTGAAAAAATCTTAAAATTGGATTATATCCATGAAATCCTAAAAAATGAAAATCGTTAAAAACTCAATGATTGCTTCTTCAGTTCATGCTTTACATAGTTATTTTTTGTTTCTTAAGGTAACACTGTGTCAGTGTGCGCTAAATTTTCTACATTAGTTGATCTGTGGCAAGTCAATGTGTATGAAATTTTCTACAACTTTATTTAATTAATATGTGACTATCATATCTGAGATATATTAATAGGACATACCTTCTAGTATATTAATAAGTCTTAAAATAAATAGAGGTTTAAATATGTCATCTTTAATCGTCACCCAATAGCCAGTTTCTGAATAATTAGAAATATGCATATACTTTTAGCAGAAAAAAGTGCTCTAATTGCAAAAAAAAAAAAAAAAAGTGTCCTGTGTTGTTTCGGAGAATGAAAGTAAAGCTGAGGAAATCACGTAGTTTAAATTTTTATGAGTTCCTCTGATTTTATTTGTCATATTTAGTAAGATATTCTTGACACATTTTTCAAATGAAAAATTCTCCCACTTCTAGATTATAATTTACTGAGTAATGAAGTTTCAAATATCACTATTTTAAACGATTTCAAACGATTTAAATAACTGTTTCTAGGAACATCGATTAAAAAAAGGGGGCGACTTTTTGCTCGATTGGCTTAAAACGATGAGATTCAAAGCTTTATAAACCTGTCAATCGCAGAAGATTGAAATTTTTTTGCTTAAAATGTGAATATTAAACAAAAATATTTTGCTAAATACGACTAATAGGACCCAGGAACTGTTCAAAAATTTAGACATCGTAATTTTTTGCATTTCTTACGTTATGTAGGGCATTTTTCTTTTTGGATGTATTAACTTAAATTTAACAGTTAAGAAATAGAGATATACTTCTTTTATATAACTTTAAGGGCAGAATTAGTAGAAACCTTATATATATATATATACAATTATTTTACATTTGCGAAATGAGGATAATCTAAAATTTTTCTATCAAATGCTTCAAAAATGCATATGTTTCATCAAATATCTAATTACTTAAATCAGTTTTCATTATTTATTTGTCTAAATTTGTGTTGCTTGTTAAAAGAAATACCTCCCACGTTTGATCATTATGATTAAATGTAATTAGTTTGACTCTGAATGAGGACAGCAATTAGTAAAGTTCTATCAGGTCATTCACTTCGATGTTAGTAATACTAACGGGACAGCTGATCGTGGTACAAACATTTCACTTAAAAAAAAAGCACATTTCTGTATATTAAAACTCTATACAGTGGAAAAGAACTAATTAAACTTTTTATTGCAATTGGGTAGAATCGCTCTTATTTCAGCTGTAAAAGAAAAAAATGAAATAAAGCTTCTTTCTTATGTAAAAAAATGCCTAATATTTTTTTAACGCAATTAGCTAATTAAAATTCTGAATGAAAGATTTTTAGAGCCATCTAAAAAACTGTGAAACTGCGTGATTTACATTTCTTTTTTTAAATCAATTTTGATTAATAAGTAATTAATAATGAAATGATAAATTTAGTATTTAATGAAGGAACGAAGTTTATTAATAAAAATTCCTAATTAAGCAATTGAAGGCTCGAACGAATTGTGTTAATTAAATTTCAGGTCTTAATTAATCTGTCAAAATTATTTTTCTTATATCTGTCATAATCTTTAATATAATTTTACATAAATGAAATTAAAAATTCAAAAAAAGGCAATATAGGATTAAATCGTTTACTATCAAATGTCAAATTAAGACAACTTTGCAACAGAGCAATGTTTTATATTTGTATTATTAGCATTTCGGCCTTTTTCATATAACTTTGAATTTAATTACAGTTTTATCTTTTTTCTCGTTACATTTTTGACTGAAAAGAAAATTCTTTATTAATGAAATGTTAAGAAATAAATAAGGTTTTTGAATGAAAATTAATTTCTTAAATTAAATACATTTCTTTGCACGACTTATATTCATTTACACATATAAAGAAATACAAAATTTATCTTTAAAAATTTTTTGCAAGTAATTTAAACATATATGTTTTTGGCATCCAAGTATAAATAATATATACACCAAAAGCATAAAATTTTCATTAAATATAATTATATTACTATAAAAATAATTCTGTACTTTATAATACTATTCTATCCATCTTTCTACACATATAAGGCTTTCTGATAACTATTATTCTGACCGTCTCCAACAAAGGAATTATTAATTTTAAATTAATTAGCAAAACTGTTTTATCAATTATAAAACCGAAAAGCTAATTATGAAAATTGCCTATCTCATATTAATATTTAAGGTAGTCAGTTTCTCTGCCAATATTTCTACCGGATAGAAATACTTACTGTTAATCATTCATACGCATAATATCATTTAATTTTTCAATAAGAGGAATTAACAAGTTAGCAGAAATTTAATTGATAAAAGTTATATCTCAGAATTATTAAAAACTTATAATTGTAAATAATTTCGATCAATCGATGTAAACTATCAGATTCGTATATTCTGAAACGTTCTGTAAATATAATTAATTGCTATTACAATAGCTATTTACAAACAAGATCTTTTATTAATTACACAAGTTTTAATTAATATAATTGATTGTAATTGATTCCTTTTTAAAATTATTGTATAATTTATTTGAATACAATTCTTTTTTGTGTGTGCAGACGTTAGTCTAAAAAAAAATACGCTTTTACTCCATTAATCAAATTTTGAAAAAGCAATTAAAAATGTATGGTATTTAGAGAAAAATATGATGTTCAAATAATACTTTGATTTCACAATGTTTCTAAATTATTACGAAATACTTGCTTTTAATTGTGTCTAAATCATTGCGAAATTCATTAACAGACGTTATTATTATGGTAAAAAAATTCACCCTCGTGATTTTGATGAGTTTCCACGTTTTGGAAATTAGAAATCTATTTTTGATATTTTATATATCTAGCTATGCTTGCATATGTTGTCTGTTTTATTGTTTCAAGGCATTTATTAAGCTTGTGGCGACACCACTTTTTTCCATTATAAAAGCTCGCACCAACATTTTCACGGCACTCCGCAACGCCAGACTCATAGAGCATTCTTGTTTTTATTAAGGTGGATTTTTAAGGATTAATAAACTTGTTGTTGTGTAAACTTTTGGCTTTTCTCTCGACTGAACATGGCTGTAGCCACTTTGCCTTAATTTTCACACCATACATACATAAACAAAAGAATTTAAAGAAAAGAACGAGTTACCTGGATGAAATTAAGTAGGCAGTCATAATACCAAAATTTCAAATCAATTGAGCATCAAATCGTAAAAGGAACATCTACTTATAATTCTGTCCATTGTATGTAAATTCAGTGACTCAAAAACTTAATTACCAGATGAATGGTCTATGACTAAACGCATGATAATCATTCTACACTACAGGGAATAAGGCATAAAAGGTCCGCTAGATGACTAGAATTTAATATGTATTTCAACATCTAAATTGCAGACATATCAAATTTTGAATAAAATGTTACATAGGTCTGTCTTCACACTATCCTGTTGTGTACCCAAACACAATAACTAGTAAGACAAGTGACAGTATGCTATCTTGATTGCCCTAACTGAAAATTTATATTAAATTTTGCATGAAATCAAAGCAAAGGAAGAAAAACTGCGCAGAAATCCGTTTTTGACATTTCAGATTATATGAAGAAACTAAATAAAATTGCGCATGATTGAAAAATTGTGTGAGAAAGTCCAAGAGAAAAATATTCTCGTTTATTTCAGTTTCGTAAAAAGAGCTTCTCATATTAACAAATCTCCAATTTTAATTAGCAGATTTTACTAATTTTTAGATGCAATATTTTTAGAATAAGATCAATTGAAAATTTGCAAATAATTTCAGCATAATTACCGTGTACGAAACATTTTGATGAATGAATTAATGATGTGGAAAATCATCCCACGTTTTATAGATACACAGTCTAGTTCACATTCTAATTGTCAAACAAATGTTATTAGATATATAACATTTACCTTAATTGCCAACACTTATCTACATGATGTCTATTACTATGTATCATTCATGAAAATCGTCACTTTAACAATGCGATGAATGCATTTCTTCAATGATCTTTATTAGACGATGCCATTAAGAATAATTTGACTAAGTATTATATTCCGTTAAACAATCGTCGTTTCTCCTAAGCGTGTAAACAGCCGGAATAGGCGGTTCAAACGATCAAAGCTCTCATTCGAAAGTAGGTGACAATCATAGGCAAGATTAGAGGATAGCGATCCTCTTTAATGACACGAATCCTAGATGCATTCATTATCTAACCAACTCGCTTTCCAAGACGTGAGTCTTCGAACAACAAGCTTCAGGCTGTAAATTCCAAAACTTTGCTGAGAGAAATTAAAATTAAATTAAAGGTCAAGTTCATTCCAGTTTTTTGGGGGGAAACATGCTATTCTGCTTTCCTCTTCGGACATTATTTTTTATTTATCGTCTGCAAGTTTTCGGTAGATTTGTGACTAAAATTAGAATTCTGAAAAATAAGGGCAAACCACATTGTTTTTTGTTATCTTCAAATCCTTCTCCTTTTTTTCCTTTTCTTTTGGCTGTTCGCTGGATTGGTTTCATCTGGCGATTCAGTCAAAATGATGCAATCACGCTTTCCTTCGATGTTTGATTTATCGTTTTTGAAAGATATTTTTCTTTTTTACTTTGTGATCAGATGAAAGAAGCTTTGATTGATATTTACCCATTGAATGAGTTTGTATTGAATTATAGCTCTAAAAGTAGAACATGGTGTAACATAACTTAGTAATATGATTGGTTAAGAAATTTATTGTATGCCAATAGATTAAACCTTCTGTGACCCTTTAAAGGGCCATTTTTTTCTAGTCATATTATGTTAAAATATTTTTAAGCTTGAAATTAGAATAAGAAAAGGGATTCATTTAGCTTATTAGATAAATTTAATTTGATTAATTAATTAATTTGGTTAATTAACAATTAAGTAAAAAATCAAGATACATAATTTTGTCTGAGATAAAGAACTGAAGCATCTAAATTTCTGACTTACTAAAAAAATTTGTCAGAACTTATGCCAACCTACATAATTTCATACAAAGATTGATAAATTTGGTGGGAAGCATACTTCCCACGGCCCTAGAAAGGGTTAACGCAAGATCTAAGCAGCATTCTGATTACGTCATAAATACTTTCAATATTTAAATATATTGATGCAATTTAGGCAAATAACAGTATAATAATTTATTACCATTTTGTTAATTGCTATCTTTCTAAAAAATTTAACTTGACTTATATGAATTCAATAAATAACGCTATTAGTTATATAAAAAGTAATTTTGAATTTTTGGACATAAAAATTCATGTCCATCCATCCATTATATATTTGAATTATATATCATGTATGTATGTAAAATGAGAAATCATTTATATTTAAGAATGTTAGCAAAAATAAACTCTTTTAGAAATTGTATTCTAAATTAAATAAGAATAATGTATCGAATTAAATAAATCAATTATCAAAGGAGGTTTAATTTCTTTATTGTTCAAAATATCCATAAAGATGTAATATTTTCTATTTTCATTAATATGAAATTAAAATTTTTTAATTGTTTGTGTAAAAATATAAATAATAATGATAATAAATTACTGAGATTATTTCTTTCATTGGAAATTACGTCCATACTTTTTGATGTATGGACGCAATTTTAATGCAATAAAAAACAATTGTTTTTTTAAACAAAAAAAAAAGTCTGAAATATCAGCAATTTATCTTTTAAAAGAGATATTAGGAGAAGCATCATGAAGAATTCTGGTCATAGGGGAAAATACTTTATACTTTATGTAATTTTATTATACTGAAAGTGGAGTTTTATGGATCTTGATTTAATTTCTGTCTAATTTTTGTAAAGTTTAATTTTCATTTAGTTTAGTTCATTTTTCTACAATTTTACATTTACAATTACAATTTTCTTTCTAAAATTTTCTATTTGCCTCAAATGAAAATCCTTTAGGTTTTTAAAATTATACAGTGCAGTTTTATGAATTTTAATTATACCGTTTCAAACCTAATTTTTTTTGAGGAAAAATAATTTTCCAATTATCATAAAAAGTTCTGACATGATATGGCATACAAGCTTTATAAAAATCGTCTTCTGTATTTTCAGCAACACTTGTACATCCCCGCCAATTCTATGATCTATCGTTAAAAATTATTTTCTAAAATGAATAAATTTGTCTGTGATATTGCCCCAGTCTCCCCGTTATGAGCAATGGCTTGTAATAACACAAGAAAGCGAGAAAATAACAATACCAGTGTGTGCATAAAACTCTGAACAAACAAGGCCATCGTTTGATTACAGCATCACAATAGAAGGACCTTTGACATCTTTTGAGAGGATTGGCTGACCCAAGGTCAAAGGACATGCCATGGGAATCGAAAAGTGTTTGTAGGTTGCGCGTACTGTCTTTCGTATTTCCCCCGAGAACAGGATTTACGGGATGAGCAAAGAAATTCTATTTTCGGAATATTCCGAAACTGTGCGGGTCAGCGGAACGGCCATGAATCATTCGTACTCGTTTTTTACATATCCGATGGTCATCATGCCTAAGCAGGTGGATCTTTCCTATGTAGATTTATGGAAATTTTGTTGGGTCACCGAATTTCGAATCGCCGATTAGAAATTCACTAATTGATGTGCATGCGGCCATAATAAACTTCCGGCCATTCGTATCGGGAGTATGATTATGACAAACAGAAGAAAAATTTGAAATTTTCTTGTATATTATCTAACCATAAGTGCTGAAATAAAGTTATTCATTTTAGAATTTAACTTCAGAGGAACTTTTTTTATCTGGTATATTTTTTTTATTTGAATAATTATTCTGAAAGGAAAGAGTTAAATAATCGGTTTAATTATAATGCAGTAATACAAAATTTCGCCTCGAAGAAAAGTATTAAAACATTTTATTTCACCTCAAAAAATTTCTTCGTCAATAATATATTGAACAATATTTGGAAAAATATAAACGAGAATTGCACAGTATAATAAAATGCCCTATTAGTTCCGTTTTTAAGCTAAGTATCTCGATGATTTTATCTAGATGAAAATATCTAATGATCTCGATAATATTATGACAAATTTATCAAACCTGCTATTAAAGTATCTTGTGGGTAATATTGTATTTAAAATAAAATTTACCCCCTTGCCCATGATTGGAAAATTGATTTCACAAGCGCGTGTCAGTTACTAACTAAAGAGTATTCTTGGTTTAGACATTTAATATGCCACATGTTACAAAATTTGAATTCTTGATATTGAGAGATATGTAAATTGTTTGCAAATAACACATATTATATAAACTAACATATTTAAAACGAATACAGGGGAATTTATTTTTAATGTTTTATAGAATAGTATAAAATTTTTTAAAAAGCCGCAAGTATAGGTTGTGGTTAAATATAATTTGATTTAAGAATTAAGTAATTTTTATTTTATTGATATAGAATGAGCGGTAATTATGCAGTTAACATATAATAATAAAAAATAATATGTGATATCTTTGTAATTAATTTTAAAAAAAGAAAAAAAAGTTTAACATTTAATAGCTAAGAAAGGGGGAAAATGATATTCTTTTGCTTTATTTAACATCAAAATATTTATACACTGGAATTCTATATGTAAATTGCAAATTAAAGAATGAAAAAATTTCTTAAACGTTCTGCAAAATGGACTTAAGATCTAGAATTATCTAATTTAGATACTTTTACTACAATAAATTCCTTATAAAAAAGAGTAAAAATTTTAATTGGATTTTTAATTAAAAGTTAGTCAAAATTTTAATGTTTTTTCTTAATAAATGCGAAATATTTCTTAATAAATCTTCTTAATAAATGCGAAATATTGCGTAAAAGATATTTTACACCTTTTAAAAAAATAGTTTTTCAACAATATCAAATTCATTTCCATCCAGTTTTTCTCTAACTTTAAGTAATATTTTTAAGCTAATTTCATGACAATATTTCGCATTGTTTTAATAACTGCATTTATACACAACATATGCGTTGCAAAGATATTAAATACAGTTTTGTGTGTTATATTCTCAGTGTAATATAACTAAAATAATTTTTTAAAAATAAAGTCTAGATAGACAAATGAATCCAAAAATATTATGCCGCAAATATGTTGGGGACTAGACGTTCGAATGTTCTTTAATTTTTAATTGAAGTAAAATAGGAAAATTTAAGTTTTATAAAACAGTAAAAGTAATATTTGAGAGTATTATCTAAGTTTCTGTCGCATTTAATCAAACTATATGAAAAGTACTATAGCAATTGATAAAAGACTTCTTAAGAAAATTAATTAAAATAAAGCTCATACGGATTGCTTCAAAAATTTAAGAGATTAAGATATCTTTCTCAAATCTTAAAATCTTAAACTGAAATGCATAGATTATTTTTAAATAAGAATTTTTTTTTTTTTTTTTTACTAAATCAAAATTATACAAATTTTTAACTCTTTTGAAGTATTAAAGTCCTAATTTTTTGCAATGTTTATTAGGGAATACTTATTTTTTTAATGAATGTATTTGAAATTAAGATTTTTGTTTTATGATTTATCACTGTTTGTATTTACTTTAAAAAAATTAAATATTGCATAAAATTTTAGAAACTCTTTTTTCAATTTTAATTAAGTAAATTTTCTATTTTGTGGAAACATCTACAGTTGCTTAGCTAATTCATAACTTCAATTTTTAAAATATTTTTAAAAATGGTCTTTATAATGAATATTTAATTATGTATGAAATATATATCTGAAAATAATAAGTGAAACTTTAACTCCTAGGAAAGAAGCACCGGGCTGTTGAAAATGCTTGAAATGTGAAATTTTGTTAGATGGAAGTAAAGTATGGTTTTTACCAATTTCTTGAAACTGTGGCTTTCCTCTGAATATACAATTGAAAGGGTTTCAAAGCTTACTTTCGCTTCAAACATTAAAGAAATATTTAGGGGCGTAAATCGACCGGCTTTATGATTAAAGTAAATGATTTACTTACAAAAATTTATACTCTTTAAAATTTTATACTTTTTTTTTAGAAAACATAAAAATTATAATTATTTCTTCAATAATTTCCACTGTCTAGAGGTACAAATTCTTTTTTCACTTTGAAGTACATTTTAAGACCTTGTAACTAGGCCATTCTTCTTACTTTTTCTACTTTTCGGTTACTTTGTCCAGTTGAAGAATTGATTCTCTGTCGCTTGTTTTCTCTAACAATGTGCAATTTATTTCATCTCGAGGCCAAACTGGTTATTCGTTCGTCGCTCCTATTAAATCATATGGACGGACTGTTGCCTGTAAGGAACTAGGGTAAATTATCTTTCAATATGGAATGTTATTATTATTATTTTTTTCCTTTCACAGAAACATTCGGTTTTCAGAAACTAGTTAGCTTCCTTTTAACGGGGATTTAAATTAATAAAAAAAAGCATCTTGTTCTCTTTTACCAAGATTATTAAAGGATTTCAAAAACATTTGCATAAAGGGATCAGGCGTCTCAGATTATTCGAAAAAATTTCGGAATTTTTAACATCAATCAAATGTCAAGATTTCCTAAAATTTTATTAATTACCTTTATTAGTTTACCTGTCTTATAAAATATTAATAAAATTTAGTTTTTTAAGAAATTTGTAAAATTAATTTTAGATGAAAGAAAGCTAAATTTAAATTCACAAAATTTAATATCTGATAAAAGTAACATGATGTGACAGGGAAACTCCGATTTTCTACTTCTTCTCTAGGATTGTAAAAATATCCAGAATTTAAATTAAGTGTCTTGGATTATATCGCTTTTTCATTATATCATAAAGAAGATTAAATAGATTTAAATTGTTTTTGAAATGTAACTTCTGAAGAATAGTCCTTCCCAATTTGTAATATACAATAAATCACTGCTGAATACGGTTTTGCAGATGAATTAAATATCCTGTATTGTCTCGCTTTTTACTTATTTAAAAAAAGGTTAGTTAAATTTAAACTATTTTTGAAATGTAACTTCTGACTAATAATCTTTCCCACCTTTTAATATACAATGAATCTGTACTGAGCAATGAACTGAAGTTCTGAGTTTACTGAATGTAATTTTGCATATGTGCGGTTTTTTATTTGTTTCAATTTAAATTACTAATGCTAAGATGTAGGATGTCCATAAAGCCTTCCCTTTATTACTAAAATTTATTACAGAAGAACCATCGAATATAATACTGTAAAATTTTTACTGTGGAGTAATTTTGTTCTTAATTTCTTTGGTCCAACAAATAATGCAGTTTATGCAAATGTAATGACTTTATACCCAATTGTTGTCAAAAGGGCGTTAACGAAGGAAAAAGTTTAATGTGTTCTTTGGTTTTATGAATTCAAATTAATCATTATTGTTCAGTTTCGATTTCGATGTTACATAAAAGACAGAATGTTTTATAAAGCTATTTGAAGATAAAGATACGTATACTCGAATTTAGGATCATAGATAAGTGTCTGCGTCTAGTGTGACAACTGAAATTTTGGAGAATACGTGACGAGAACTGAAATACAACCTTGATATTCTTCAAGCTACCAGTTGTGCTCATATTAAAATTTCTTGACTTACATTGTTTTATTCAAGACTTTAGAAGTGTATTTACCATATATCAAAACAACTGTGTGCTAAATTACAATAGTTTTTTACAATTCCTTTTTAATCAGGAAAAGATTTTGTGGCCACCTTGCATTATTCACATGCGGTATAATGAGGAGAGTCAACAACATTGTAATACTGAAAATAAAAATCGAAGAAACCACATAAATTGTAAAAGCGATTAATAGCTGTAAATAATTCAAGAAATTATTTTCGAATATGGATGAAGGAGAAGAATTAATCAAAAATAACAACCGAGAAAATAATATGACGATCAATGTATCATCCGCCGACAGTGAAAGCAGCGGCAGGGAGGAAAGAGATAAAACAGCTTGAGGTCATTCTCAAAATTCCGATAATATATAAAATTTTGATTTTGATTTTGATTCTGATTCATTTCTTTCAAATACATTCAACCTATGAATTTTAAAACTTTTAATCAATCAACAATTCACAAATTAACATCAATGATTAATCAGTAAATTTTATAATTAATTAAATTTTTAGAAAATAAAGATTAAATTTTTTTTTTATTTCTTTCTTCCTAACTAAGGGGAGGAGCCATTTTTTTTTTTTTTAAAAATCCTTTGAAAACATCTGATGATTATATAAGACATCTAAGGATTGTTTTTTTTTTAAATCCTTCAAATATAGCTTTAAACTTCTAATATTGCTAGTTGGCAGTTTCCGTTTGTTCGTTATTTTTCAAACCGAATTGTTAGATTAAATTATACCTATTTCGTTCATTCTCATAATTTTTCGAAGAAAGGAACATAAAATTAATCATATAAAGTTCTTTAGAAAAGATTCTTTAATAATAATAATAATAATAAAAACAGATTTTTATAAATAATACATTATGAAATCTAAGAAACTATTTTTGATAATTTTTAGTCTAAGAATCCATTTTACTTAAATGAACTAATTAAGAAAATAGGCTTGATAATTAGGTAACCTGTCCACAACAGATTAGGGAATTAGGAGTAGTTGTTTTGGACCGTTTACTTTAAGATTTGCCGCAAGAGTGTGTTCAGCCGTGTTTTACTTCTCTTTTTTCAAATCCATGCATTGTGTCTAACGAGTTTTTCTTCGTTCAGAAGATCCAATCCCTTTGTTTAAACTGTTTCTTAATCCTTTACACTCTATTTCTTAGGAATACTCTTTGTGGCACAGTTTCATCTAATTGTCAACAGAACGATATACATTGACGAAATACAAATAATTAATTAATGAGGCATTAACTGGCTCCAAAAGTTTACCTGAAACTCTAAATAAAGGACTTCTTTTGATATTATGCAGAAATAAAACGTGGTAAAATTACAAAAACTACATATTGAACAATACCAAAAAAATAAGATATAATATTATTTATAATATTTTCAAAAGCATTGATATTTCATGTTAAATTTAAAAAAAAATAATCTTTAGAATAGAAAAAGAGTTTTGGCTCAAGATGTGGCAATTATGTAGTCAATATTTTTTAATTTATAAGCTTTCACGTAAAAGAATATCATGCAGGATGATTTTGGAATAAATATATTTATATACTGGTATAGAGCGAAATCTAAAGAACGGCCTTTGAGATTCGTGTTCACTCTTTTGTCATTCAGACTCAAAAAATTATGAAAAAAATTCTTACTAACTTCTCATAAACTATTTTAAAATTCGAAATCTAGTTCCTAAAATTTTAACAGTTTTTATTTGCAATGTGCTAACTAGTAATCTGGGAGAAATTAATTTACATATTGTGCTGTTGCTTAATCGAGTTTATAATTACAATTTTTTTTAAATAACAAAAAGAAAATGAATGTAAGCATTCGAAGTGCATTTTTCATTGAAATGAAAATTCGAAAATAACTGTAAATGAATTCATGATCATATGATTCGAATAAGAGCAATATTTTTTTAATTAAAAGTAATAATAAAAAAAATTAAAAATAAATAGAAGTCAAAAAGTAAGAGGGGATATGCAAAAAGAAATAAGTCATCGATCAAACTAAATAGCTCTTTTTTCATTGCCATTTGGGCAAAGATATCCCCCCTAGCTTATAGATTAACAGAAATTTAATGGTATAAGGGGAATCTAAATACTGACTCTTTAAAAAACAAATCCACCATATATGAACTAGTTAACATTCTGAACGTATCATTTTCGTGAATTATATATCAATTACAATTTAAAAGCATCTTATATTATGTAGTTGCGTTTTCGAATAGAACAATATTGTGAAAATAATCTTCAAAATTTAATATAGTTTTATATATAATTCCGTTCAAAAGGTTCCAAAGATTATTTTATTATGGGAGAATGAATGAAGATAGAATCTGTTAGTTTGGTATTCATTTCGAAGAAATTATTCCATGAATTTATGCGATTTTTTTCATCGTTCATACAATGATGTAATTGCGTATTTATAGCCTCCTTTTCCCATTTTCTTTATTGCCTTCACCCTTGCTCTCCTCCAGAATTAATTCATTGATAGAAAAATTTATGTCAATAAACTTGTCGGAAAAAATAGTAGTTTTCAGTTTACTTTCCAATCGTACTTCTAGGATATGTTTTTTTTTTCTCTGTACTGGATGATCTGACTGATATGGTTTGTTAGAACTTATAACTTTTTCTATTTTTGTCATGTCTATGTTTTTCTATAAGTAAATTAGGTCTATGTACTTGACGATTTTAAAAATGAACTAAATTTGTACAAACATCACTTCAATTTGATCAACTGAATGTGAATACTTTATTTGTAACCTCAGAAAATATTTTTGCTCTCATCGTGCGTGAAAAATCTTATGATTCATTCGTTGTGTCTTTCAGTCGAAATATAAGCACACTTTAGCTCTAATTCTGTAACAAATTTCTCTTATTAATAAACCAATAAAAATAATTTAATTCGAATTTTCAAACGATTATTTTGTGAAAGCGTAGACTTAAAGCCTCGAGAGACTCGAAAATGATTATGCCATTGATTTATTAATTCTATAATTTGTATGAATAAATAATTGAATTTTGAATGAATATGTAACATACTGCTGAGCCTACTGGACATCCAAATCGAAGCATTGATTTTAATTTAATGATTTTAAGGATATTTTATAAAAATAATCTTTATTTGATGGTAATAGGGAATTATATTTTTTGATTGCATTGTGTTTGGAAATTCAAAAGTTAGTGAACTCATTAGTTTCTGAGAAAAATGTAAAGATTCACTTATATTATCAATATTTCTTTGACTTTAAACACGTTCAATTAAAAAAACAAACAGAGTAAAATTTTCAAAAACAATTTTTTCCAGCTTCATTAAAGAAGAATGTTTTATGATAAAGTCAAATGATTTTTTTTTTAGCTGAATAATTTTTCTTACATATCGAAAATAGAGATTAATGAGATATAAATAATGTATAGGCACAATTTATTTGATCAAAAATAATATTTATGCGCCATTATTAAGATAAATAAGAGAGCGCACATGATTCTTAGATAATAAATTACATTAAGCCTATCGTTTTCACGAATGTTTAGCTGGCTACCTTCGTAACTATCTGATAAAATTCCAGGGGTAAACCACTTATCGCTATATTTTTCATTAAAATTTCATATCAATTAAATCAAAGGAATTAAATGTTCATATTAATCAAATACAGACAGCGTCATTTTTTAGGGTGCGAGGAGGGTATTTTTCAAATGTTCAAGGCTGATATTTTCACATGGTTCGAATGAACTTCATGAAAACTTAAAAAGTGTAATCTTCTTTTATAGCCGATATATTCCATTGTTACTGGAGTGTGAAAAGAATAATGAGCAATCGTGAATTGCATCCTACTTAGATGCGGACGTAATACACCTAAAAAAATTTTTTTTATTGAAAACTTAGGACACAGTAATGAAAATTATGTTATTGAATTAGTACGTTATAACTACTGTTTTTCAAATCATTCAATTATGATCCTGCCTAACTAATTTGAATTTTTTTTCAAAGTATTTTTTCGGGAAGTATATATTTTTGTAGAAAAAATTTTCACGTTTCTTGTTTGCAACAATTAATTTGAGCTGAATTTTTCTTTTTCGCAGTACTTTTTTTAGGAATTGCATATATATTTGTGACAAAATGTTTTCACATTTCTTGTTTGCAACAATATCAATAAACCAGTTTTTCTCCCTCCTTCTTTTATGATCTTGTACTGAATGAGGAAAATATTTTGACCATTGCCCTGTGTTTACGAAAACTGACACCAATATAACAAGTATGTTAATAAAATCTCATGAGATACCTTATGCACTTTCACCCATGTTTTTAAAAACTTCACGATTCTTTATCTGACATATTTTGCATTTAATTTTAAATTTACACAGCATCTTTTTAAATGGATGATTTGATTTTCCCATATTAAATTCCTTAAAATTTTTTTTGATTATTATGTCACGTGAAAAAGTATAACATTTTAATGCTGGAATGCACGCATATTTTCTATAGATAAAATTTTTGAAGACGCTAATAATCAGGCGTAAAATTAGTTTTTTGACGTGTTATTAATTCTATTTTGAAGTTGCATTTTTTTAGTGCTTGTAACTACGCGAATGTGAGAAAAACCTTACAAATTTTAATTGTACATTTTGCCTTCCTAATTTTGTCAGTTCTTATATTATTCTGAAATTCTTTTGAGAATGAGAACAGAAAATTCATTCGATTTTTTTGAAGAAATCTCTCTAAGTCGTGTGTGAAAGAGGCATGCATTGTTTGTTTCTACAAAGAACGTTTTCTTCAAGTTTGAAATACAAGAACAATTCATTTGGTAGCTAAGCATTTAGGGGATATGTTTGAAAAAAAATTATCATGCCATGTCTCGGAATTTTTTCAGCAATTTCACTTGTTCTTTTAGAATGGCCTAAATTTTATTGCCCATAATGTACCTTTTGTTTTAATGGTAGTTCGAACAGAAATATTTCTGTCTTATCTTTCTTATGAAGGATGGAAAAATTAGTTAATTCCTTATTTTTAAATTCTATTGATTAGTCTAAATACTTATATTTGAATTTCTATCTAAATTTTCTACTATCATCTTAATTATTATTAATCCTCTGGCAGTAAAATATTTTTGATTTGTTACTGCGAGGTCATTTTTTTATAATTTCATTAAATTATTTAGTTAAAATGTGATTCCTTATCCTTTAACCTTCCAAACAGAAAGCGTTATAGCGAAATATTAAATATTGAATTAATGCACAATATTTAATAATTAAACTAATATAAAAATATACGATTTTACATCAAATTGTATTGTATTATCTCATTCAGCTGATTGAAAAGTATGATTCCCAATGAAAGAAAAACTAGAATTTTTTATAAAAGCAGTCGTTATGATTGGTGTTCCTTTTAAAGGGTATCCAGAAATATTGTAGGTAAATGGTTAATAATCATAACAAAACGATTTTTTATTTTACTAAAAAAAATCTATGTTAATACATATACATCTTATGAAGGACACTATAGCAATCTTTATATTAGGTACTTCATCAGAGATTATGAAATCAATTTATTATTCATGAATATTTACACGCCTTAAACAGAATAAAA
Organism: Argiope bruennichi; assembly: GCF_947563725.1. NCBI lineage: Eukaryota > Metazoa > Arthropoda > Arachnida > Araneae > Araneidae > Argiope > Argiope bruennichi. The sequence continues at coordinate 74,736,642 of NC_079153.1, read as the reverse complement.
GAATTCAGTTATATTAAGCCCTGATTCATAAGCAGATATAAATGTTTGTATAAAGTGCAATAATTTTTATTTTTTGTAATATTTCATGCATTATTTCCTAATGCAACATGCTAAAAGGTATTTCTTATACATTTTTGTAGGTTGCATATTTTGCTAGATTTGCTAGATTTGACGTTGCTAGATTTTCATTTTCACAATTTTTTGAAGAAATTTCGTACCCAAAAGACAATTTTATTTTATTCCGACAAAGAATTTATTCACAAATTAATAGGCCACCTAGTTCTAAGATGTATTAAAATTTTAAATTTTGTTGTGATGCTTGGGTGATATATCTTTAATATTGCCATCAATACCCATAGGTCTCGATATTTTTATGGTATTCTTATGGTGATTCAATTTTCCACTTTATATCGCGACACTTTCCATATAGGTCACATATTCATCCTTATTCAAATTAAGATCAAGAATTGCTTAAAATTAAGAACTTTATTTTTAGAATTTTTCCGATGTATTTAATTTCGCTCACAAATCATTGCAGTGCGATTTTTTCCCTATTGGTCGAAAATTTACAAGCTAATAGCTTGGAAAAATGCTTAAGAGTATTTAAACAATATTAATGAATTTTGTGATTTTTTTTTACTATTTACTTAAAATAACTTTAAAATTAAAATTTAAAATTTTATAAAAACAAAAGCTTGAAACAAATTTTCTCAAAAAGATGACCTGAGTTACAATCCGTCACACTTCAGAGAATATTTATTATAATCCTTAGTAATTTTATATTTGTTACATGAAATTTTTTTCTATAAAGATTAAATAAATAATAATAAAAGTTATTTAGTTTTGTACACTAAGAAGAAAAAAAAGGGTAAAACTTGAATTATCTAAAGGCAGCTACAATACTTAATCTGGCTCCGTCTGGAAGCATATAATATTCAAATAAATGTTAAGAATTCGAACGAACATACACACATTGATTTGCTTTGCATATTTTTCCAAATAATTCTGACAGATAAATTTTGAAATATAGCATTAATAACGGTTCATAAAATTAAGAAAACGGTTCACTGATTAATGAATGTCATTCTTTTAATAAACAACAAATAACCTGCATTATTCATAATTCTTATTACCAATCCATAAATTATGTCATAAGTGATTTATCGTTTTCTAAAAAAGTCTTATTATTTTGCTATTTTTTTTGGCTGAATATACCCAATTAATGTGGCATCTTTATTCAGATATTCGATTGACCGCGAATATCAGGTAGAATTACCGGGCCAGTCTCATGACACTCTCCAAGATGCGTGACGTGGTCTCGTGCAGACGCTGATCGTTGCAGCGTGATGACTTCTGTTCCTTTAATGATATAGAGTAGTCGCACCCTTTCAATCCAATCACCCTTATCACGTAGTTTCCCGATGTTTTGTATTTTTTTTTTTTTTTTTAATAATTGTATTGGAAGCAATCATGTGAAAAAATTTTGTGACAGTTTTCCTTCTTTTGGAGTCTGAGGTTAAGTCATTTGTAAATTTTTTATATATATATCGGTTATATGCACGAATTAGAGTATTTTCAGATGAATTATAGATTCAATATGATATTTGCATCAATTGGGAATATATATCTACTATAATCAATGACACAATCGGAAAAAGTTTTGAAGAAAGACTGTAAATCTTTCTATGCATGAGGTATTAAATCAATATCAGTCTTATTTTAATGCACAATAAAGAAATTTACAATATTCTAAAGTGAAATGTAAATTCACATATCATCTAACATCTAGATGTCCGTTTTATTTACAATGAATTAAGGCTTAAAGTCCATTTTCCACAATAAATAAATAAATAAAAAAATAAACGCAATAAATTCCAAAATTCAATATTTTTGGAAAATAATAAATTACCGAATTTGTTAGGTTAACAGTCATTTTAAAACAACACCAGAAATATTTTAGGATAGACCTCGTAATTTTGAACTCCGGTCAGATGACGAGGACGGCATCTGGCTTTAACTTCTTCTTTCCAAGCTTCGAGGGATTATATTTGTTCCACGACTTCGAATTAGCATATGGCAAACCTATGTATATGGCAGATCTTTAGTGGAATCGAATTTCGAACCTGAAACCTGCCAACTCCGTAGCTGAGTATTTACTACTATGTTGATTCCACAATATGGTCCCTGATGTCATAGGATTTTGTTCATGTTATGGATCTTTATTATAAGCGCATGAATGTCAAATAGCGTTAATACAAGATTTCACTTGTTGCTGGTGCAACGACATGATCTCTGAAAGCTTAAAATATTGTTGTGACATTGAATGACAACGAAAGTAGTGTGCTTTTAAAAAATTTAGAATAATAGATATTTATGAACAAAAGACAACTTATATTTAAAATATGTAAAAATTATTACTGCATATCTAAAATACTTTCTCGATTTTAATAGAAATGATATCGAATTCAAATTTATTTCTTTTTGATAAATTACTAACTCGAATTCTCTATAACTTTTTTCTTTTCAATTTTATACCGTTATAATGATCTCTTTTAGGTTTTTCATCTATTTTCAATTTTTTTACATTTGGAAAATTATTTCTTCAATTTTTTTACATCTGGAAAATTATTTCTTCAATTTTTTTATATCTGGAAAATTATTTTACGTTTTTCTATCTGTAGAGTTTAAAACCTTTTTTTTTTCAATTATTAATTTTGCGAGTATAATTATTTTCCGTTTTTCTATTTGTAGAGTTAAAAACCTTTTTTTTTCTCTTTCAATTATTCATTTTGCGTATATAATTCTTATTTCCTTCCAAAACAACAACACAAAAAATTAAAAGGTAATGTAATTTTTTTCAAGAAATTTTCGTTTCGATATCATTAATGTATGTCTAAAGAAAAATATTTTTTATTATAAAGGAGTTTTTTCATCTTCATTTTTTTCTTCGAGATTTGGCTTATAATTAATACCTATGCAAAAGCATTTAAAGAATCCATACATATGCTCTGAAAAGACAATTTGATATCTCAAAAAAGAACTATAAAATCACATCCTTGCAGTAAAATTTTATAATCTTTTTATGTACTCCGTGTTGAATTTACAAACAGCAAATAACAATTCAGTTTTGACCGGAATTCTGAGCATATCAGCACAAATTATCAGAAATAGATGGTCCAATATTCACAAGAGAGAAGCAGTCATGCATCAGAAAAAAATTGATCATTTCTGTTTGTTTTTCTGGGATAAAGTATTCTTATAACTAAAAAAAAAAAAAAAAAATTGATCTTCTCAATAAATCATCTGGTACTTTTCGCAAATCAGTAATGTAAAAAATATAACACAATGTTCTCGAAATTCTAAATTTTCGAGTGAAGTCTCCTGAAGATTCGACTGAAGAAAGAAGTGACAGAAAATCGTCATTGTTAAATACCAGAAAAGTAACGAATATATACAGTATAAATATGTTCACATTTTTTAATTTCCCCATCAGCAATAATATTTTTCTAGTTTGTTCGTAGCAAATTGCCTCGTAAAATTTATTATTTTTGGCTGCAGGGCTTATACCACATTTTTTATGTGCATATTTTAATTCTTTTATATGCTTTTAAATTCTATTGTATTCCTTTTAAATGTAAGGACACTGCTCCCGCTTATTTAATATGCAACAGGTACAAAAGCATAATGGATTTTTTTGTGGATGTAGAAAAACTGCAATCCTGTAGTTCAAATGCATACTAAAATGGAATCTGGCATTACCAGCATAATTTGCTCCTGAATCTTACTCGTAAAACGAAAAACTCATTAAGTAATACAATTTGTTTCAGTAGGATCACTGTAAAACAGGATAACAAGTTCCACTCGAAAAGAAACACTCAAACAAATTTATAATAACATATTTCCTTTTTTCAATGCATGCTAACAAGAAAGTTATCTAAAAGCATTTGTTTTTGCTTATGATTTTGAATTAAATAAAATGTATTATTTATCATAAAATGCATTTAATGCGCAGAGTTACTGCCTTATTAGACTGATTCTTAACATTTATTGTAGCAATTTTCCAGGCTTTCAAAATTTTCCTTATTTTACTGAAAAGTTAATGCTATAACTGAGACAGTTTTCCTGCCTTTCATGAAGAAATATCCTCCACAACTCCTTGCTTTGACACAGAATACGGCTTCTGAATATTCTCATATTTGTGCTCGCATTCTATTGAAATATTTCCCCCTCATATCGCATTGAAATCATGACATTTACCAATGGTGTCTCCCATTTTTTAACGCTTCAATTAACTGTATATTAAAATATTTTTCAATGAACTATAGATTTTTCTGTTTCTAATTTAAAAAATAAATAGCAGTTGGTGTCAAAGAAATGTATATAGGCAAGGTTCTGTATGGAAAAACACAACGTCTTCTCGTCACCCAGTCTGCGAAATATTGCTCGTTAAGAGAGTCATATTTTTACATTTTTGCTCGTAATGCAAATCACATGTTGTGAAGGTGCTAGTTAAGCAATTTTTGACTGTTCTTTTGATTTTTCAACATGTACATATTAATTGCAGTATATGAAACGCCAGTAAAGTATGAAATGGGTTAGGTATAGTCTGGAATACGAAAATTATTTAAATACACTCCCTAGGCTATATAAATACTTTGATATTTTATAGAATGAAAATGTTGTTTAGGAAAGAATGAAAAGAAAGACATGGTAAGGCCTTTATTTAATTAAAATGTTTTTATTTTACTAAGGCCTTTATTTAAAATGCATGCCTTTTATTCAAAATACATGCATTTGATGACAGAAATATAAATGTTGTTTAGAGAAGGGGGAAAAAAAGGAGAAGAAAAAAAAGAACGAGTGTCATTAAAAATTTCTTATTTAACATACTTAAAGGAAAGATGAAGGTTATATAAAACAAAATTTATGCGGAGTTAATTTAATAATTTGCAAAAAATAAAACAAAATAAATTGATAATTTATTTTATATTTTGCTAGTTTGTTATCTATTATTATGTAGAACGTCTTAAAAATGTGAAAAATACTAACTATTTCATGCTTTTCCTTAGGATACCTAGGCACTCTAGAAAATGTCAGATTTCAAACTTTGCCTAAAGGTAACTAGGTATTCTAGAAAATGTTAAATTTCAAAGATACCTAAGTATTTTAGAAAGTATAAGATTTCAAACTTTCCCAGTAACATGTAAGAATCCTGTAAATGCTATGAAAAGTGTCTTAATTCAAATTTTTCATTTGGGTAGTAGTATTGTAAAGTCCTAGCTAACGAGGTCCTTAATGTCTAAGAAGCGGTGATGTTTGCATATCTATATCTTGCGAAGACTTTGAGTGATAAGAGGACGAACCAATTCTTTCCACCAAAAACTTTGAATTTCTCACAAAATAATAAACAAATTAAAAAAACTGTACTTATGATTTAATTGAGACTTATTCTGTTGCAATCTTTTATGAACAAATGCAATTAATAGTAAATAATAAGGAATTTCAATTGAAATTTCGATTTGAATATATAACTGCTCTTTTTCGACAAATCTCTGCATCAGATGGTTTGAGTATTGAATTACAACATTTAGTCGCATATGAGATCCCTTTTTTTCTGGATAAATCCGTATAAATTTAGGTCTACAGCAATATGACATTGTATTTAATTAACACATTATCTTAGTGATTTCTCTTCGGTTTTGGATGATGCGTTTCGTTCAATTCAAAAATTACAGAGAACATGTTTTGAAAAGACGATGCAATACATAATTCTTCATTGCCCACGTTTCATTACATATATCATTCCAGATCCTTATATTTGCCACATTTACGTCTTCAACGATACTTTCTATTTCGCGCTTAAAAAATACAAAATTTCTTTCTTTAAATATTTAATTTTTCAGAATAATTATAAGTTCGAAATTTAAATATGATTTATAAATTAAGGGCACATCTATCAAAAGATTTTAATTTTACCTACTGTAAGTGTAGTTTCGCAGATATTGTTTAAAGTAAAAAAAAAAAAAGTTTTATCTCAGTTGCCGTAATTTTGTAATTTCCTTTTTATATGATTCAGTTTTCAAAATTTCACTTCTTTTTTTATATAATAAAGTTCCAATAGGGGAGGGGATCTCAGATATGGCAATAAGAAGTTGCTATGTAAGTATCAAAATCTCACCTCCTTGGTGTGTATAAAAATAGTGCGGGATTGTGTTGCCTTCAGTTCATGCTGGATACTATCCTTTATGTGCAATCCACATTATGATGGACGTATGGGTTGCATTGTATTGGAAATCATTTTGCGTTTATCTCAGTGCTTGATTTATTATCATGACACTTGATCATTCAGATTATTCCGGATGATTTGGTAGGGCAGACGTAGCGTCTTTTGCGATTGTATAATAAAAACAGAAAAAGTGTTAGATTAAAAAAAAGTTTTAACACATGAAAATATTTAAAGAACGCTTAAGAAACGTGCAAAATATTGTTACAAATATTTAGAAGATGCGTCATTTCTTTAAATTACATTATTTGGAAAGAATTGTCTTATTCTTTCAAGTTGCACTGTACCATTTGCAGTTAGTTTTGCCATATACTTTAATTCTAAATGCCGTCAAATTTATTAAGCCAACTATTACTTTCAATGTTTTATTAATGACTTTCATGAAATTAGTGAAATCGATTCAAGTATTGTGGCTACCAGATTCAGCCAGAATTTATATTTTGCGATTTCTTCCGAAATCGAAACCAGGAGGAGACAAGTTACCTCTGATGATATGTTTTAGGATCATGAGCTACCACAGGATACAAAAATAGGTAAAAAGATTAGAATTGAGATACTGGCTCTCTTATTTTACTTAATTGTTTTAAACGTCTAAATATGTCTAATAATGCAAGTTCGAAAAGACGAGCGTCCTTTACCCAAGCTATCTGTTGGCTAATGGCATTTGAATTCTCATTTAGTAGTAGTGAAAACATTTAGGTACTATTGAAACAGACAGAATTATTGGTATAAGATTCGAAAATTCTGTTTAAAGTGCTAAAAAAGGCGATAATTTTTATTCCCCCTTTTTTTAATGTAAAAGCAACGTATTTTGTAATGTTGTTTGCTCTCTCTTAACTACTAATTGTGTATAATTTGTACACTTCTTTGAGTAGAATATCTGCTTCAAAAAAAAAAAAATCTAAATGACCAATAAAAGCTTATCGAAGCATTATATTGGTCTACTAATAGATTGAAAAGCAATGTAAATGTTCAAAATATAATTCGAATTTGTTTAATGACCCATTGAAAGTAATCAAAAGAATCGGAACGAATCGTGCACCACTTTCGAGTTTAAATACCTCATCTAATCTTCTAAACGATGTGTTTTGATTCTCTTTCATATTGTGAGAATATGACGTCGAAGAGGGGAAAAAATCTGCAAATGAAATGTTAAATTAATTTTTCCACGAATGGCCTGTGAAGCGTACGGAGAGATTAATCTTTGATAAATTACTTTACGGGAGAAATCTCTTTAAAACTCTTTAAGGGAGAGATTAATCCATTGATAAATTTGGAAATTCAAAAGTAACTGAAGTCAAAATAGCAAGTGTCAAGATTCTCAAAAGTGAATTTAGTTTCCCTCCCGCTCTCGTTTCCAATAGTTGTTTACAAATAAAAATGGCCTAAAGTAAGCAATCACCATGGATTAGACCACATCATGTATTATATTTCAATTTGTAAGATTGTGATGTATCTATCAAGTGTGAAGGGATTTAAAATAATTTTCAAATCTGTGTATAAATGTTACGTATTTTAAAGGACGTAAAATAATCCAATCATTCACCTGGAAGCAGCTTAAAAAAATCAAGGCAAAATGTTGTTTGTCGTGGGTTAATCTTTTTGTTTACTCTTTTAATCAGAAATGAAAAAGAATTATAAAAGAATTGAGTTGTTTGTTTTCACAAGAGGATTTTCCTGGGAAATAATGGTCTTATTAATCAAATATTTCATTACTTTAATATCTATATTTAAAAATGTTCTAGATTTTTAATCATTCTAATGATTTCTTAGACCTCGTTGCTTAAACTTTATAAATAATTTGAACACTTTAATTTTTTTGTAAAGTGTGCCAATCAATTAAATAATATATGTGAATAATCAAAAACTCCATGCAACATAAGAAACGGATTTATAACTTCATTGTTGATATTTAAAAAAAGCAAAAGGTTTGTTTCTGACAATTATCCCAATTTCAGGTTAGTAATGAGTGTTCTGTGAAATCTATTCGATGAAAATAAATATATGTTGAAAGAAAAAATTTAAAAAAAACGAGGGTTTTCAATTAAGTTTAACTTTATTTTTCTATTTCTTTCATAACGTATAGATCTCTACTACTAATAAAAATGAATATGCCAGTCTGTGTGTATTGGTGCTTTACAGGTTAGACCTATAACACCAAATTTGATCTAATCAATATATAAACTTTAGAGTGTGGAACTATGCCCATTAGTACAAGTTTCTCCAAATTTTAATTAACTAAAATATGCAAATTTTTTACATTTTTCTTAACTTTTACTACCAAAAATATTACAGCTAAAAAATGAATTTTACATTATTTTAAAATTCATAATATTAAAAAATATCCTTTCAATGATATGCCGCATAATCTTTTTTATTTTTAATAAATTTTCAAAAGTATTTAAGCGTATTTTATAACACTATATTTCATTGCTGAAGTGAAACTTAAATCGTTTTCATTGTTGCTAGCAATATTTAATCCTGGCATTTTTTTCATTAATGATGATCAAAATACGAATATTCTATTTATTTTTTCACATTGGTTTTGGTATAAGGCATACTTTTAATACGAGTTTTGAAATTTTGTTCTATTCACATTTAAACAAAATTCGATATTAAGCAAAGGTGAATTATTTTTAAGTGCATTCATTTTTAAATGCATTTTAGAATTTCAGTTAACAATATATTACAGCATTCTTTATATTTGAATTACGCTTTTGATCATTTTACTATTTTTGATGCGCACTGAATTATTGTGGGATTAATATAATAAAACGTTAATCTTAGAACAATTTGAAATATCCTTTTTGTTGAATTATAATCCACAAACAGAAATAAAATAACTACACTTTTTCTTAAAACTTTTTAAATTCTATCTTCAAAATATTTAGTTACGCTCTTCAGAATTTAATAGTTTCTTAAAATGTTCTTTTCTTTCCTCCCTTTTTTTAATCACAATTTTTTTTGTGGTCAAAAAAAGGACACATTTCGGTTTCTTGCCTTTTTAAAAATTATACGTGATAAAATATTTTATAGATATTCTGATTAAATGGCACTTTTAAAAAATATAAATAATACTTAGATTTTAATTTAAAAAAAAAAAACTGAACCCAGATGAAACTTTCATGTGAAATGACTTTTCACATCTGAGGTCACGCAGCTGCCTATCAGTTACAAAAATATTTCAAAAAGATATATTTAAAAAAAATTTCTTTTGTATCATGCCAATAATTTAAAAAAACGCAATTAACTTATTTTAGCATTAAGCAGGCATCGTGGTTTTTAAGTATTTTTTCTTTTGGAATCTAAATGGGGAGAAAATATCACCAGTTTGATGCTCTAATCGCACGATCGACCTAAAATGAGAGGATGAAACATAAGCATGATTTCTCGAAACTTATTTCCTTGTACCACACATAAATAAAAGGCTTTATCACCATTCCTTTCCTTTATTACATAACCCCTTTAATTGTAAAATAGAATGAATGAAGGGGTTATATAGGATTCTAGAATCATGGCCTTTCCATGTAATTAGTATTGGCAATTGATCCAACTAAGGGTTTTTCAGAGGTAATAAACTTTGATGAAGCAACTATTGTTTTTTCTAGCTGAGATTTGTATTTCAACTAATTTTCAAGCTTATAAGCATCTGACTTAATTAGCCTTTTTAATAGTTTAATTAAGAGTTTTAACTGGAGAACTATATCATTTAATCATTATTTTTTCTTATGACGAAATTCACTACGTTTAATTTCATTAATTGTCATCTTCCCATTTTTATCAATACATTCCCTCACCGATAATGTATATAAAATATATCCTTCGTAATAATATTTCAATAGCCATAAACAAATTTATCGGTTGTTTTTTTATTAATGTGATTATTTAAATAGTTGATTTTCAAAGCAATTTAAATTTATAATATCGACCTTACATTCGAAGCAATATAAATTTATAACTTTTTATAAGTGAATTGTTTTTCTGTTTCCAATGAATAATAATTTTTTTATGGAAAGAGTATTATTATTAACTTTGGAAACTTGATAACTTAAATTCCATACGCAAAAGATATAAATATAAACATTAAAAAAACCAATGATGAGCCTATGAACCTGTAAGAAATTCTTTTGTTAAACTGCAGACCCGATTCTTTCTTTTGTTAAACTGCAGATTTCTTCTTATGGCTTAAAAATTATTAGTTCGTAAACTTAATTTAAATTAGCTGCAAAGAAAACTTTTCATTATTTTTCAAGAATGGAAAGTCCTATGAATTTCTTGTGCCCTTATTGAAAATTTTACACGAAAATTGCTGAATAGAACGAAAACGTGCTACATTTGAAATAACCCATGTACTGTAACTTTTGCGGCAATTGCTTGGATATTTTTTTTTATATTTATAAGAAAATAGAGCACTTTGGAAATTGAATGCTTCAAATTATTGGGTTCTTTTTTTCCATTTAAGTCTAGTTACAATTTCGAATTAATCAGAAAACAAGGAGGAACAGACAATGATCTTTTTTATCTTATAAATTGGGAATTTTCTACATTAAGCACTTCGTTCAAAAGTTGCCGCTTATGAGTCCTTGATAATCTGATTTTCTATACTTTCGGATTTGATGACACGTTCTGTTTGGAGAATGCTTTTGTGACTTAGAGTCCATAAAACATTTCAGATATTTATGGATTCTATGCAGTTTTTTTTATCTAATTATGATGTCTTTGAAATTTGAATTCTGATTTATAAAGTATTTTATAATAATTCAAGATCATGGGCAATTTATTAAGGTAGTGCAAATAGCTTTTTAAGTATTGGGCGTTCTATAAGAGATGAGGAAACATATATTGCAAAAGAATCATTTCATAATTAATTTATCTTTTCAAATACTATTAAATTATAATGTTTACAAAAACAAAATAATTGACTCCAGTCACATTTCAAAATTTGTTAGTTTTAGATTCTGAAACTAAGTTATGACTCTGTTATGATATGAAAAAAAAGTTAAGCTATTAAGGAATATTTCTAATTAAAAATATTAACATATCCCTTTAATTTCGAAAATTTCTAACAGATAATAAATGCTATTTTCTTTACGAATCTAATCTGTTGAAGGATTCAATTTCTAGCAATTTCCAAATTACGTATGAGTATTAACTATATGGTATGATAAAATGTTATTTTCCAGACAAAATTCGAATAAAAAATTTTATTTTCGGAAAACATTTGAGTCATGAATTTTTTGTTTAGTAATAAATAAAAAAGGAAGTATTTCAATAATTTATTTTTGACTACTTATAAATCTGAAAGAAATTCTTAGTTAAACATTTTTTAGTCATAATGTATAATAAATTTTTTTAATGTAAAGTTTATAGCTCATAACGTGTTCACTTTGAATTAGTTTTCAGAGGAAATTTCTGATAACTTAATTACAAAAATCTTTTTTGATATAGATTGCCCTTATAGAATTCCAATATTACTTGAGAAAATTTTCTGTTCAATATATAGTTATTTATTGAATAATATATATATATATATATATATATATATATATATATATATATATATATATATATATATATATATATATATATATATATATATAATATACAATATTTGTTAAATATTTAATTAATCCCAAATGCAGCAAAAGTTTAATAATAATCAATTTATTGACAAAAATTTAAGTTATAAAAATAAAATTGTTAAATATTCTTTTTCTTGTTCTAAAAGTAACAATATTAAGTGTTTTGAATTTAAATATTTTCATCCTAATGTAAATTGAAATGAGTCATAGAAAATTTATTGATTCTAAAGACAGAATTAATTTTATTATGCGCTTATACGAAAAATAAGATTTAAAAGTAAAAAAAGGAGCCTTTAAAAATGAATTAAAAAATTAAGTAACAGTCTGTTTTCATACTATCTTAGAAAATTGAAATCTAATGCTGTTTTCTCAAAATAATAATAATAATAATAATAATAATAATAATTTTTCTTTTTTTTGCAATGCATGTATTTTTGTAAAAATAATTAGATTAATAATTAGAAAATTAGAAGTTTTAAATTTATAGTAAATATAAGAAAACAAGCAACTTCCGTTGGAATTTAATATTAATTATTAATTAATAACAGGAATAAATATTATTCAACTTTATTTTTCAAGTATAATGAATTGATAGTGACTTGTATTGCTGAACATATATATATATATATATATTAACTTCATATCCTTACTGTATTTCTCATATCAAATAACCAAATTCTCTGCATTCGAATGACAAGTAGCAAGATGTCTTCTTTTCTGATGAAAAGTAAAAAAAAGTTTTTAGAAATGCTCGAAGTCCAATATATTTATAAATAAATATTATCTGAGATATTACATTTATGAAAAATGATTATGTCGTACAGCTAGCTGATTAACATATGAAGTCATAACAAACGATGCTTATCGAAAGCTTGAAACAAGCGACAGATGAACGATTGACTACTTCAGGAGTATTTTCTAATGTTAGTGCCGTTCCTAACTAGTAATGCCGAACAGATAAACATGCTTTGGAAGAATGCTATACTTGGTCCTGTTGAATAATACAGCTTGTCATCTATTATAACCATTTTCTTCTTTCGAGTCATCAAAATCTACCCTACTTGTATGCATGTCACCAAGTTGTTTCATAAGTTTCAAGAACATTCTCAATCTCGTTTCAGGATTCGAAGTTAGAGCCCCATTTGAGTTCGAGAAAAACAGAGGAATGGGAATATTAGGTTGTTTCTCATTCAATTTTCCATTAGTCTGAGCTAGTTTGTCCAAAAAGGCTTTGGTTTGCAGGAGATGTTTAATATCTCGCAGTCTTTTATCATCCCTGTTGGCCACTGCTAGATTTTGTGCCCATCCTGGCGGGAAAATGTCTTGCGGATGGACCAAAAATTGTGGTGGTGGCAACATATAATGCTGCTTGACTGGCATCTGAACAGAAGCGCTTGGTTGTCCAGAATAAATAGCGTTGAATCTTTCCCAGTGAGGCACGTCCATCTGCCTGTGCCAGTACTTGTACTTCCTGGGCTCCTGGAATCGAATGTGGTCCATGGATCTCCCTTCCCTGAACGGTAAAGTAATCACAGTCTTGGCTGCACTCCTCCAACCCAAGGCGATGTTGTACAGTTGATCAAGTGCTGTCCACATATGTATGAGAGCACCTGGGTCCCAAACGATCTGTAGTAATTGATCAATAGGCAGCGGCCGATCCGTCAAGAGCTGGGCATCGGTACCTAGAAAACCTAAGGTACAGCCCAGCAAGAAGAAATGACAAAGCTTCATAGGGCAACCTGGAATAATGAAAAGAATAAACAAAAGTATTAAAGCTTTTAATTTCATAAATGTTTTGTCAATTTATATTTTATCAAAGTTTTGTTTTAAAAATTCTGTTATTCATTATTTCTTGTCTTAATGTTATTTTTGAAGAAATGTTGCCGCTTATTTCAGGACATTCGTTTTATATTTGTTTTAAATAGATAATGTATATAAAAAATGCTATAAACTTTTCAGATTTAATTGTTATTAGATGATATCATAGAATAGTATTAATCAGGTAAGAAACGTATTTGCAAGAAAATTGAAAAATATTTACAATATTTTTCCCACAAGCTGTTAGGATTTCTAAACTGATTCATCAATTATTATTGCCTTTAAACGAAAGAATAATATAAAAGTATATGAAATTTATTAATATAAAGTATTAAATTTAAAAATTTGCCAGAAATTCATAATTAATTTCAATTATGCTAAGAGAATATATTCCTAGTTTAATTTTTTTAATATATATTTTCCATATAGAAAAAGAATTTTCTATATCTTCGATTTACTCATATTACCCTGGTATAAAAATAATGAAAAGTCATATTTTCAAAATAGGTTAAAGTAGACTCCATTATAAAATCTTTATCAGATTTCATCAATAGGTATATACTTTCACTGTTTTTTTTCCATTCCTTTTATAAAGCTAATTTTGTTGTAATATTTGATCTTATAGCAAAATAGACGAATAATATTTCACTAATTGTTATAAAAGAATAAAACAATATCATAAAGCGTATAATAGGATCTTTCTTTAAATAATTATTGCAATAAATATTCTTTTTATATATCACGCTTTTAAAATGAGCAAAAAAATAATTTTTCCTTCCCCCATATAGATTCCTGACCCCTCACAGACTGTCCTTAAAATTGCATGTTTCGCGAGACATCTGTTATAGATTGATCATGGAGTAACTCCAGTTTTCGTGCTGAGTTTTTCTTCCAAGTCACCCCAGTAAACTCCTGATCTCTCTTCAGTGTGTTAAAGAAAGAGGAAGGACTTAAATCAAGATAAATAGAACATTTCAAATATTTTCATTCGAGGAATTTAAAGCCGACATTCTCAAAGCAATGTCAAAAAAAAAAAAAAAACTCAATTTAAACTTTTTTTCTTTGTTAAAAATTCTCAATTCCCATGTTCATAAAAAATATTTTCTACGGGACTTTATTGAAAAAGAATTTAATGGATTTAAAATTTATTTTTTTTATTAAGATTATAATACATACATAATTAGACATACAAAATACATAATTAGATTAAAACAAAATTCATTGATTTTAAACGGAAAATGCGAATATCTGTAAAAGAAGAGACATAAACGCATTAATAGAGGATAATAAAAATAAAATTGGTTTTTTTTTTGCATTTAAAAATTAAGAAATTGAAGAAATAGTGCAGTAGCATATTTTCTTTCTTTTCCGAATTAACTCTTGAATGCCGAGCTTAATTTTAAGCAAAAGCACCAAAATACACACTTTTCTATGAAAATTAGTGGATTTGGTAAATTTCAGTGACCATAAAAGAGTTACCTCCTTACTGTCTTAAATAAATGGTCGCCGCCACAACAACTTGGAAATTGAAGGTGGAATGTCTAACAGCCCTCATCAGCCACGATTCTTGATTAACAGATTAAAGGAATAATCAGTTTTTATTTACAACTCAATATAATTTAATAGAATATGAAAGCAGTTCAATTTAATCTTTACAATGTATACCATGGCAGGTAAAAATGATTTTATTATTTATTCGTAGCAAATTTCATGTTTACGTTGCAAAACAAAAACATTACAAAAATTGGTACGAATTAATTTAATTTAGAGTATATAACAAAATTTAGCTCTAATTCGAGAAATTAATTCTAATGATGAACCATCAAAGAAAGCTTCTTCAAAGAAAAATATATGCATTTTATTTTTTCTATTCATATGAGAACTTTTTAATTTTAATAGATTCTTTTAAATAAATTTGTAATAAAAATTATCAAAAACACGCGAAATTTTTAAACGCACGTGTTTTTTTGTTAGTATTAAAAAAAGCCATTATTTGTTCTAGCCTTTAAAAGAAATGTTTTGAATGTTTATTTTCAGGTTGAATTTCTATCATCGAATTAATGAGCTACTGAAGTACTTGCCTTCATAAAAACTTCAAGGGTTAGCAGATGAAATCAATAAATATTGAAACTGTCGAATTTCTCAAGGTATTATTTTTTCATTCTATTTGGATGATTATTATTTCAAATCCGTTTCAAAATTTATTCAAAATTTGCAAGGCTTTGATCCTGAATATTTGATATTTTAATAGTTTTATGCTAATGGTGTTAGTATTAAATTAAAGTAATTAGAAACATATGTGAAAAAGTTAGAGTAAGTATTTTACATTAAAAATTTGTAAGAGATTTTATTTTATATTTTCTATATCATCAATATATAATAAAACATCTTTTATAAATTTTTCTTTTATACATCGTTTCAACACATTTGAGACAGATTGTAATGCAAATTACGCAAATGGTGAAAGGTTTCAGCTATCTCCCTTCATCATACTAGTAGTTTTAAATTTATAATAATGAAAGATGTTTAATTACAATACCGGTTATAAGTTTTTTTTTATTTTACATCAATACCTTAAAAGAATAAATGTTGCATTATTATATATAAAACTGTCAAATCAATTCATTTAGAAAAAAAATTAATCAAAGAAATTATTCAAAATTGAAAATTCTCATCAATTATAGTTCTATACATGTACCATACATTTGAGGCCCAAAAGAATATCAAGTTTTCGCTTGATAGCATATACTTAAATTCGACCTTTCAACCTGACATAAATTTTTCTACGTGTATAAAATTGTAAAAATTGACCTATATTATTTAGATAATTGAAGCAATAAAATGCTTTACTATTATATAATGTCATTCGAAGGTCTTGAATTACATTAGGCTGAACTTCAAATCAGCGTCTCATGCGAAAAATATAGAACTGATTTATGATTTTAGTACTGATACATAAATTTCAGTCAACTGAGTCAACAACAACAACTTCAGTCAATACATTAGTCAGTTCTGGTCCGGTCATTCCGTGTCGCCGCGTTCGCATTCGATTCTCATTCTAATTAATAGGATAGATGATTGACAAATGCTATTGTACTTTCTTAAATATTGAATCAAATGAATTAAATATAATTTTTAAATAATCATCAGAATAACATTGACATTAATAACAAAGTTTATGTCAGGAGTATTAGGAAGGCGATTAATGTTGAAAAAACAACAAAGAACAATCAAATCGTGAGAATAAGAACACCGATTATAGTCTATGCTACGTATTCGCTTAATGGATGAGTGAATAGTTCTCGTATATTAATATAAATTTTCAGGTTAAAATGGTATTGATTAATTCGTACTTAAATTTCGTTGATGATAAAAATACAGCGACAGTTACCTGGAAAGCGGGATAAAATGATTATCAGAAAAACAAAAAAATTTCATACTTGATATGAATTCATACATAAATGCATAAAGCCTGAATAAAAAAAAATTACGAAATAAATAACTTATAGAAAATGGCTCTGACGACTATAAAAATTTCTTAAATGAAATCAAGAATTTCTCACACTTTTATAATAATAGACTCATTAAGTTTAGTTTCATCTTCATAACATGATTGATAGAATCGAATGAAAATAGTATGGATTCAATAAAATTATCGATTTCAGTAATTTGCCAACACACTGAACCTAAAGATAATTTTCTTATTTTATAATTTGGGAAGAGGATAATCCCTTTTATGATATTCTGATTGCTGTAATTATACTAATAAATTAGCAAGATTAAATATCTTGATTAATTGAATATTATAATTTGGAATATCTCTTGCATTTATTAGATAGCACGATTCATATTCTTAAAAGTAAAATTATTGTTATCTAGAAATTTTTATGAACAGAAAACACAAAACAATTTCACATGATATTAATAGACAGTTGTTATATAAATTTGGATCTTATTTTCAATTTAAATTAGCTGAGAAGTTTTATTTAAATATGTTATGTTTGTTTGTATCATATACAACATTCCATAGAAGCGTCAATGTAACCAAATATTAAATTTTATAGACTAATTTTCTAGTTAGCAGTGCAAAATATAAGAACAAGTTTTAAAAATTTTCATTTCAGAACCTGAATGAATTTTTCCACGGATGATAATGAGTTTATATATAAGTGAGATTTTTATATAAGATCAGTGGTCACAAAAGAAAAAAAAATTGCCAAAACATCATTGAAAAATTAACTTAATATGAAATTACTCATCTATTAAAAAGAGAGCGATAATTTATCATATTTACCAAATAAGAAATAATTCGAGGTTGTTTTAAAACATTTTTTAACCACAGATTTAAAAAAAATTTTACATATGGAGAAAAAAACGTTTATTATTTTAGTCCGATATTTCTAATAATTGAAATACGCAAGATATCATTTAAAATTATTTTGGAATAATATATACGAAGGTACTTCTTAATTGTGACTTTTTCCAATGATTAAATCTCACTAACTATGCCCATTTCTCTGCAATGGAAATGTAGTAGAAGTTACAGAGCTTCACTTAATTCTTAGAACTTTAGACCATCACATCACGAATTTAAATTCAGCTTATATTTTGCATAAATAAGCAATGAAAAAGGTTAGATTATTGTTAGGAAGCACAATTTCTTATAAAGAGAATTTTTATATTAGTCCTTTTCACTCGAATATATCCTCTCACCCACCACTTTGAAAAATGCATCAATATGGCGATTCTTGTTTTAGATTTTAAAAGTAATTGATTCATTTTTAAAATTCTATGTCTTGATTCATTTTTAAAATTCTATAGAGCTGTAAGATGTTGCAGATTAATTTTTCGAAAAGAAAAAAAAACTTACGTTCGTGTGAATGATTATATTTGTTTACTTCTTGAAACAATAATAATATAAGCCCTAGTTCTCACGGAAAAATCTTAAATCTAATTAATCAAAGGGATTAAAAAGTGGTCACAGAAAATACTATCTGCACAAGCCAGGCTTCTAATTTTGATTGTTTAAAGGTAAAGAAAATTTCTTTTACAACTAAATATTTCTTTCGTTTTATTTTAAGGTAACTGAAATACCTTGCTGCAATAAATCGCACAGAATGAAATTTTTACATCCTTTACAAAATAAAAAAAAAATTACGGTTTCATTAATTGTCATGAAAACTACCTTAAAATCTTGCTCTAAGTTTTTGTGGCTTGTAGTTTTAATTATGCATTTTACGAGGAAAAATAAGAAATCTATTTAATATTGTCACTCGATAGAATCCCTCACTTGACAGACGCTTTTTAAATAAATCATTTTTATGCGGAGGCTAATTTTACATAAAATATTTTTGTTCATAAAATCTTTCTATAATCTGCAATTTAATTTTTAATAAAAAATAAATAAAAAATATCAAAAATTAATGGAATAATAGTTGAACATTCAAAAGTCTCAACAACGTACTCAACTTTCTTACTCTGACCTTACTACAGGAAAAATTGACTAACTTTTCGTCAATTTCTAATTATTTGAATATTTAATAAATTTTTGTACTATGAAAAGTTTACATTATTCTTGTTCTTAAATAATATTCTTATTCTTAAATAATAAGAGTGCAAAATTTCATTGAATTCAACCAAGTTTAGGAAGGAGATAAAGGCTATGTATATATACATAGCAAAAATGACTTTTATTAATATTAAGATTCATGCACTTCGAATCGTTCTGCGATTTCAATTCTTTACGATATTTTCTGGATTAATAATTTTTTTTCTATTTTAATTTGAGAATGCTTTTGTATAAATTCAAAATATAAATACAAATTTTAATAACATTTTTTATTGGAAGAAAAGGGGAATATAGTATACATAATACGTTTACATTTTTATAATAAAATAAGTAAATTTGATTTTTTTTTTTTTTTTGCTAAATATTGAATCCAATTTTCAAATAGAAAAATAACTAGGAAAAAAATTATGAATAGCTGAATAACCATAAATATAAATATCTACAAAAGTCCATAAAAATAATGCTTTCACGTATTAGAATTCTGAATTTGTGGATATTGACTGAAATCAATAAATCGAATATTGATTGAGAAGTTTAACATGCATAGAAACTAACGAAAGAAAGCAATGCAAAAATATTAGCAGATAAAATAACTTTAAAATTCTCTTAACTTACTCTTAAAACCTCTGCAATGTATCCATAGTTGAGAATATCTTATTTAATTATTCAGATTATGACACAGGTAAAAACATTAATGAAGAACATTATACATTCTCGTTCAGGTTATTTATCCGCAACTTCCAGCCCCAGCAGAGACAGAGCACCTTTGCTTACCTTGAACTTGGTCCGTCTACTTCGAGCCATCACACAGTTTCATTGCGCCAACAGCAGTGGTGTGAGCAACGACCGCTGTGGTCGTCTGCTGAAGGCACCTCCAATGAGCAACCTTCATCCCACTGACCCACTCTCTGACCCCGTTCCACCACTTTCTCATCAGCTTCCTTCTCGGGATTTTCTTGGGATTGCGGAGATTATCGTTCGCTTTCTCTTGCGTCAACCACCTTCGAAGACAAGATGAAAAAAAAAAAAAAAAAAAAATCTGCTTAATTTTCTCGTTAAAACATCTGCGGTTAAAATTTATGTGGGAGTCGCCTGCTGATGATGCGATCAGTGGAAAGAAATGACACGGATATAATTCTAGAAGTTAGTGCCAAAAACATTTCACTAATTATACTAAATTTCATATTTTTTTTTCCTCCAGAAATTAAACAAATGCCTTTTTACACGATGATATACTGGGAAGAAAATTTTGAAATATTAAATGAGATGATTCGAGCGATAATTCAAAATCATATCCTTGCCGGTGTACAGAAAACATGATGCCTGCTAATTCTTTGATGCAGGATACTTAATAGGACGATTGTCATTATGAAATTAAAACATTAAAAGTATTTTGATGATGACAGGCAAATGACAATCCGAACTTGTCAGTCTTCTAGTTTTAGCTATCGACCAAACGATCTGATTATGAAGTCATTTTGAAGTTAAACGATAAACATTATGAGGTTTAAAATTACTACCAGTGAATGGGTTAAGATGTGACTGAATAGAGGAAGACTATGTGTTCTAACCTCTACTTGTACTTTAAACCAGAGTTATTAAAAAAAAAAAAACTTTCAGAATGATGTGCGTGCTGGCTATGATTGCTCGTTGAAATCGGGCCACCTTGCTTTTGGTTTATCTGAAAGTAATCCAAGAAGGCAAGTTACGCTCACTCCCTTGTTGGAAATAAGACGAATTTCTATATTAAGTTATAGCTAAGTACACTGCCATTTTGATGATGCAGATGATATTTTTTTAATACAATGAGTACGTTTACAATAAGTGATATTAGAGAGCCACTGTTATTACGCTCGAAAACAAGTGCACATTTCATATTCAATCAAAAATAGTGAATTTTACACCAAATGATGCGCCAAGACTTTTCAGAATGTACAAACTAGAAATCCATTAGACTGCTGCTATTTCGTTTTCTTGGAAAAATTTGGGCCGTTAAATTTATGACTATCCTACAGCAGCTTAATATTTTCGTATGCGAAAATTCTTTTATTCTTGACAAATCAAAATTCTTAAATTGCTCCTCGTGAAATTTTAACTCGATAATGGTTATTGGTTATCATGCAAGTTAACATTACTTCATATGACATATGATTAAAAATCGTATTAAATGCTCTGAGGAAGAAAGATAATTCATCTCAGAACTATCAGATATGATTTATTGTTATTACTCGAGTAGTAGGAAAAGTTGAATTAGTTTTTTATTTAAAATTAATTTTAACATTTTTCCTGCAATAACTTTGGAGCTGAAAAATTGTTTTGTAACACATCAAAATTTAAGAACGGAGAAAATTTACAATTTCAATAAAATACTAAGTTTTTATGTATGTACAACTTTTTCTCAAACTTTGATAAACTTTCAAAATTATTTTTAATATGTTTTTCAATAATACTTTTCAATATTTAATAACCATTTTCCTACACAAGCACATTACAACGATGCCAATTTTTTTTTGTGTGTACAAGTTATCATTATTATAATTAAGATTAAAGTTTCATGTTTCGGGCTAGAAATTCGAATATCCTTCATTATTATAATTTTGCTTTAAATCAGGAACAGAAATAACATATTTGTCCACCATTTTTCTGTGGTCTTATGCAATTTTAAAAGGAGTTAAAGTCGAGTAAATTCAATAAAACTCTTATTGTTTTGATGTTGCGCAGTATTTGATAGCAAAGTTAAAAATTTGATTCATAAGAATTACTTATTAATGGATGCAAAAACAAATAAAAGTTCTAGACCATTAATAAGGATCTTGGATAGCCAAATACTGCTGCAAGCGACATTTGATAATACAGTAATTATTTTGTTACTATTATAATGCTAATAAATTTATAGCCCATTTTTTAACTATAGATAAATGGATGTTTTTAATTAACCAGCGAATACTGATTATCATGCTCCATGTTTCAAACTTTGCCGACGGCTTAATGCGAAGAAACAAGATTGTTAATGCAAAAGTGATAATGATGCGTAGAAGTTTAGTATAACAAAGTAATTGGATCTTAAACAATTTTTGGAATGAGAATCGGTTTACGTATAGCACGTAATATTTATTAATGCAACATTAACGAAATGTAATGATAAAACCATAATGATTTTTGAATTTGCGTTTATCTTAAATACATAATTTCCAGATTCACCTTAGGAAAATTATTAATAAATGATTATTATATTTTTCCTATATTGCAGTTGTTAATTATAATAGTATGATAACAAAATTAAAAGTAATCGCAGGATTGAATTATCACAATTTACGATTCGGGTTTTTTTCATTATGAAAAAAAAAATCCATTTATTCTTTTTTTCTTCTCATTTTTTAATGGATTCATTATGGAAATTCTATTTTAAAAATGTTCAGCGTTAATGCGTAGCTGGATAATTGAAATAAATTGATAGGATTTAATGAAATTTTATCGGAAAAGGAATTCTTTCTGAAACGTCTTTTCTTCTTTATCATCTATTGGTTAGAATATTCACAGATTCAGAAAGTGCATAACCTATTTTCTGTAAGAGAAAAAAAACCTTATAGTTTCAGTAAGTTTTTCTAATCATTTAAACTGCTTAATAATTTACAACAAAGTAACCTCAGTTTGACATTTTCAATAATACTATTAGAAGATAAAATGAGATTGAATGGTAAACAAAATATTTATTTTTATTTAGAAAAATGGTGGAAATAGGTTCATTTCCAGTGACAAGTATATATGGATACATAAACATTAAGGATAGAATAAAAGGTATGTATAATAAAAAAAACTGGATAAATGAATCATCGGCAAAATCTTTTGCAGCAGTTTTTCACACCATGAGTTGCTTTTTACTGCATAAATTCTAAACCATTCCATTTTAAACATAATACATTTCTAAACCTGCATCTTGTTTAGAAATTACGTTTATTGAATTTTTAATTTTTATACTTTTCCAAATGTAAGTTAAAATCTTGTTTCAGTGAGAAACTTAAGAATCATATTAAGCTCTTTTGGATTTTTTTATTTCAGAAAATGATCAGAGCATTGTAGCTTGTATTTTGAAGGAGGACAGAAACCGGGTCACAACCATTTTTTATTGAATCCCTAGGATCCAAACAAAGACGTTTTAAAAAGTACTTTCATGATAAGGCTAAAAATTAAAGCGCCTACTCCTTTTTGAGGCCATCGATCGATTGAATAACAGATTGTAGTTCCAACCCGCGAAACAATGTTTCTCCTCAAGCATGAAGATGGACTTCATTTGGTGATTCGAAATCCGATTATAGATACTCCACTTCGTGTAGACAAACATTTCGCTCATAAAAAGAAAGTAATTGATATCTGATTTGATTGATCCCTTTATTAACGAAAACTTTTCTTTCTTTTAATTCTGAGAACAGATTAGCGAATAGTTAACATAAAATATAATTCTTAGTTCTGTGTTATTAAAGTTGCATACTTAGGATTTACTTGAATTTAAAAAAATACTACTGCTTTTCTTGATCGTTATCTCCAATTCTGAATTGGAACATGAGAAAAATACCTAAATAAAAATATCTTTATATAAATTTAGCAGAAGTAAGAAATACTGTTTATGGAGGGAAAAATACTTGTTTATCTAACAGAATAAATTCTCAAAGATTTTTGCTTCTTTATCATAATTAGAATTTTTGATTCTTCTTAATTAGAATTTTTGATTCTTAATCATGAAGCTTAGTCCGTTACGCTTATTTGTTATTTATGCTTTCATTATAAAAAAGCCTCTTATAGTGTATCTTCTTTATCTATTATAATTTAAAATGATGCAAAGAATATTTTTTGTCGATTTTTTTGTTTCTTTCAAGATCTAAAGCAATGTTTGGTTTTAAATAATTCAAAGTAAATGAAAAGTGCAATTTAATTTGAATAATAGAACAATCCAAATCTATCTATCTATGCAATATATAAAAACATTTAGATGTGCATTCTAGTCATGACCCAATAACTTATTTCAAAATCATTAGAATTGGCTTTATAGTCCCGATTCAAAAATTGCTTTAAATTTCGCAAAGAATTATATTTTGTATTTTTTAATCAATAAATACATTGCTGAAAAAAATATGATGTCTAAAAATTTAAACTGTCCTTTGGTTCTGCTAATCATATTTAGTAAAATATTGTTGGCATACAAATGTTTTAAAATAAAAGAAAATTCAGCTATTCTGTAATTAAATTCGACCAAAGTATGAAGATAAATATAAGTTATCTTAATACGATTAAAGACAAAATTCAATGGTCTCTGTCTTTTTCGAGACAGCCGTTGACTAATCTAAAGTAATGAAATTCAAAAGTACCATTACTCAGCCAGGTTTAATAACATAAGAATAGACCTTCTTTTGTTTAAATTGTAATGTATTAAAAGTATTTTATTAAATATGAATACTAGGAACTACAGCTGCGATATTTTCAACTTTTGAAGTTAATTACTGTTTAAAATAATTAATTAAAAATCAAAAATTAAACCAAGTTAAGTCAAAAGAGTTTTTATTCAGTTATTCGCTAAACTGAGACCTTGAAATTAATTATTGCTTGAAAACTTGTATACTATTTTAAAGAGCAGCCAATTTTTTATAATGTTTTAAATTCGATTGCGGAGTAAAATTCCTTCCAAATATAATTTGGAAGGAATAACAATGCTTTCTATTGTTGTTATAAGTTTGAACTTATTTTATTGTTTTATCAAGTGTTTCACTCGCATGCTTTTGCCGAAGTTAAAATTATAATCCATGCATATTTAGAAATTTCTTTCTTGCCCCCCCCCGTTCTTATGGTACTTAAAAAAATGCAAACACATTGCATTTATTTAAAAAATTAAATTTTAATTAAAAAAATTTTCCTGATTTAGTTTTTACAATTTTTTTCATGTTTCACAGATTTGCTTTAATCTTTCCAGAACAGTTAATGATATTAATTTCATTTCGTACAATTTTTCCGTAATTTTAATCATTTTTTAAAGATTAAGTGAATAAACAATCTGTAAAATTTTTATTTTTATGATAGAGTTCAAATTTCATTGCTTCATCAAACCATTCAATCATTTGTTTCTGCCGGTATTAACATTAAAATAAGAAATTACTTTCATTGGACTTTAACTCCAAAATAGTGAAATACATATTGCGAAATACATTTAGCTATTTGATTTGCGCGCACACGAATTTTTAATAGACTATTCCCATCAAACTGATTGCTTGCTACCTTTCTAAATGAGCAAGACGTAATCTATACTTATAATAAAGCTCAATGTGTGTGTGTGTGTGTGTGTGTGTTGGCGCTCTACAGGCCAGGTCATTTGACATACAGCTATCAAATTTGGTACATGTATACCTTAGAGGTCGGGAATGTGCACCTGGGGTCCCTTTTTTTGAAATTTTAATTAGAATTTTAATTATTAATTAAAAACTAACTTTCCCGCCAAAAAAATCTTCCATTTTCCCCACCGCCAACTTTTCCGCCAAAATAATCTTCCATTTTCCCCAACGCCAAATGATTTAGGCTTTAGTTCTTTTTTTCTCCCAACAGTAATGAGGCTAGGGTTAAGATTTTTCGGCAGATTATTTCAAACGATTCTGTTTATTTTCTTAATGTTTTATGCATTTAAAATTAAACATTGTTAATTAATCCATGTTTCAGATTCATTCTGAAGTACTTTTGAATTAAAAAAACACAGAATAAAGTAAATTAAAAATGTATAATCTGCATAGCGTTACCCCAACTGGCGTAGAAAAATTCACGCATTTGCGTTACCGTAAAAGGCGAAGAAAATTCACGCATGCGCACTGTGTTCTGATTGTTGGCATGGCAACCATTATCAACGGACGATTTAAATTACTTTTAGGTTAGTTGTATGCTTTTGTAAGTAAATTGTATTTATGTTAGTTATATATTTTTTGTATATGCTTATAGTTTTAAGTACATCGTTTTTTAAGTAGTTTTTTTTAACCTGTCTTCAATGATTTAAATTATTTTTAGGCTAATTTCATGCTTTTGTAATTAAATTGTATTAGTTATATATTTTTTGATATATGCTTATAGTTTTAAGTACATCGTTTTTTAAGTAGTTTTTTTAAACCTGTTTTCGACCGACTATTTTAAACGATTCATTTTATTTTCTTAGTTTTTGATGCATTTAAAATGAAACATTGTTAATGAATCGATCCGTTGATGATGAATCTGAGAAAATTTTGTTGACAAATCCTTGAGATATTATATAAATTAAGAAAGATATTCTTTAGTGCCCATAAAGTTTAAACGCTCAGTGACTCTATTATCAGTAATCATATTATTAAAAAAATGCTTTGTTTCAGTAAAAAATATTATTATATTAATTGCAGATTAATCCTTTACACTTTAATTTAAAGCAAAAATTCTACGAGGGGTAACAGAAAATTAGAGAGATACATATCACGTTATGACTGAAGGCCTTTATAATATTATGAGTGAATTATATGACTATCAAAATTTGAAGTTTTAAAATATTTTGCTGAAGGAATCTATTCAAGTTGGAATTGCATAAAATATTTAATTATTAAAATTTTAACGAACATTAAGATTGGCGAACCGGCTGGTCGCCAAAGGCGGCTAGTTTTAAATAAATGCATTTCATTTTAATCGTTTAACAGCCAGAAAAGCCACTATTCAGGGCAAAAAGTTGGTCACCAAAGGAGATTCCTTCTATAAATAAATAAAATTTATAAATTTCGTTAATTTCATTCATATCATGGCATAAAATATTCTGTTTGACAGGAAATTTAAGAGCTATATGCATCACTTAATATCACAACATACAAAATGCGATCAAAAAGTATGGGAACTGGTGCCCTATATTCAAAACTAAAACTTGTAGAGTGAAAATGCTTGGCACTCTACATGATGAGTTGTAGGTCTCATCATCTACGTACAGTAGAGCTCTGAAAAATGTGTATATATAATGTACCTTCGTCACATTTTTTATTACTTAAGGAAAAAAAAAAAATCTGCACCAAATAATTGCTGAAATTTTCTCGATAATTGAAGTAGAATTTATTCTGTTGAGGAAAGTTTATGCAGAAGTTTGAATAAGCCACAAAAGAGTCAATGAATTGTTCAGATGCTTTCAACATGACCGAGAAAGTGATGATTCCCGAGACACTGACAAATGTCAAAACAGTCAGATGTGCATTCAGCTGTGTTTGGAAATCATCGAATTACTGTTTGTGAGTAATGCGAAAAGTACCACGCTAGATGTGGTTCAGTTCAGTTCATTCTGACTGAATATGAGGCGTGATTGCCAAATTTGTGCTCAAACCTTAAATAAGAATTTCAACTACATCTGATTTTTTTTTGTATGTGCTGAGAATTGTAGGAAAAACTTTTTGGAATAATTGTAAGAACTGATGAATTGTGTGCTTAGTGCTATGATTCAAAGAAAACAAGTATTCAGTGAGATCCGACACAATTTTCAACTCTATTTTCTCTATCATAACTAATGCTACGACAGCATAGTTCATTTTTTTTCCAGAGGTCTGCCGTAATAGGAGGAGGAAGCTACGACCTTTTATTACAAGCATGAGAAGTTCAAGGTCAATAATTGCCAAGTATCTCCACTTCGCGATTTTAATTCTGAGGGTTCGGAAGTATTTTTTTTAAATCGCATCTCGTAAATGTAATGCTATTTTTTTCCAAGGCGATTTCGCCTGCCTTTGTTGACGAACTAGATAATGATTAAACTGCATATAAGTTTCTTAATAATCATCACGTATGTTTTTCCATTATGAATATATGATAAAAAAAAAGATATAAAAATGGGTTAATTATTTCATGAAAGCAACATGGCTGAAGTTCAAACAATGAATATTTCAAATTCTTATAAGATACGAGGAATATATGGATATAAAGCAAACTACTTACTTTCATAAAACATTCTGATTTTGAAGAAAATATGCACCGCAGTTAGGATATAAAAAGCCGTTTTTCGGGGGAAAAAAAGTTACATAAGCGGGAACTATATAGCCAGGGCTTCTGAAAATTGTAGCTTGGAACCCAAGTTAAGAGCCGAAAAATATATTGAAGTTTTATAAACATTACAGATTTTATTTTCTAAATTCTTCAACATAAATGAAAATAAGAAGAGAAATCATTTGGATTTAAAAGATTTAATTAAAATTGATAAAACATCCACTTTTTAAAATTTATTATCGATACTTTATTTCCTTATTTATTTTCAAAGTTTGGAAATACTGCCAACTTTTATCAAGGAAATGGAATAGCAAAAATATTTTTCATCTAAAATTGAATTTGAAATGAATTGTTCAGAGAAAAATTTTAATTTAACAAAATTTCTTCATAACTGGAATATTTCAAGAAGCCCTGATAAAATTCACAATGCTAAAAAAAATTTTGAAACAAGAAATTTTAGAAAATTAAGTTAAAGATACAAATTTGTGTAAAATTAAAAGTTGCCTTAGAAAGTTTTAAAAATCGTTCTATTTTTAAAACTTTTCTTTCTTTCAGGTTATTTGAAATGCTGTAAATAAAATCCGATTAAATATAATAAAAAATATCAAAGATAACTTTCAAATAAAAAAAAAGTGTGTTTTAGAATGTCCTAAATAAATTTTTCTTAAAACGCGAATACCTAAACGTCTGTACACGGATTTGGAATAAACCAAATAAATAAATAATAAGTGTCGTGCAGCTGGACAAGAACTATCGCCTCACGCGGTTTTTGTTTATAATAATTGATATGCTGAGCAGGTCGGACTTTCGACTCGTGCTCGTTCCAAAGATAGAGACCTAGAAATGATGCGCAAAATAAGTGTCCGAAAGAGTAACTAAAAGCATGAAAAGAATGCAAAGTAAGTTAAGTAGCTTGAGTACATGTTGTCTATTTTATTTGTCTCCTATTATGATGGTTGGCGTGATATTTGATATTTACCAGATTTGGACCATAAATAAAATAAATAATAAGCAGAAGCACTCGTAAAAAAGTGTTAATTGTTAAAACAAAGAGTGTTAATGCTCCTTTAAATATTGTATTCTATTATCAGATATCATGCAAACCCTTTCTTCATCTCTTGTATTAATATAATATTCCTTAAAAATGTATTTTGAATATGAAATTTAATATAGTTTATAAAAAAATTACTGACTATTATGTTTTTATTTCTATCTAATTACCACACAGCTTTGACAAAATCATTTTTTTTATCTCACAAATTAACTCGACAAAATTCAAATTCGAATATGTTACTTTGATTTTTTAATCATACTGAGCTTCTGAAAGCTTTTAAAGAATGCACTGAATGATTGTAGTGACATAATAGTAAGGTCACAACTTCGGAATCGGGGGGTCTAAGATCTGAAATCCTGCTCTATATAAAAGACACAATCTAAGTGG
Organism: Argiope bruennichi; assembly: GCF_947563725.1. Lineage (NCBI taxonomy): Eukaryota > Metazoa > Arthropoda > Arachnida > Araneae > Araneidae > Argiope > Argiope bruennichi. The sequence goes on along the minus strand of NC_079153.1, from coordinate 74,706,946 downwards.
GATGTTGAATCTGTCAAGGCTCAAATGTCCTACAAATGGTGTAGAGCGAAAATTTGAAGGGGAAGTATGCCATCCTCATCATCTTCAAAATTATGAGATTCATCTCAAAATATTCCAATGCCACTTCAAAACTTAAATGTTGTATAATATAGAAAAATGTAACTAAACTTGCACTGGAACGATTTTAATTTTATATCTAATTTTACTAGATATCATAATTACAAGCTTTTGGTTAAATTATTAGTTAAGAACACTAATATTAATATCTTCAAGTTTTCTTGTTTTGACTATTCGAAATAAAATAGTTCTTAATACACATTTATGAACAATTCACTTTATATTGCTTCAAAAATCAATATTTTTCAATGAAAAATTTAAATATTAAAGCAGATTCGGAGCTCTAGTTCGAAACATCTACCACTATAATGAGTTAGATTTGATTCTTTTATTTGTTACATTTACTTTTAATTATGAACAGTGATATGCTCACAGAAAATGTATTTAAAATCTTCACAATTCGGCAGTTAACCAGAATTCAAACTCGCAAGTTAAACCAGATACCTAATAATATATTTTATTTCTCACTTAATTAAAGATATTTTTTATTTATTGAAATTAGAGAGAAAATATATTGAAATATGATTAGTATAATTGAAAAAAGTTATTTTTTAAACTTAAAATTAAGTAAAAATAATTTTTGAGCATAATATGATTCGAAATCATTGAAAAGAAAACATTAAAAATTTAAATAAATTTTGCATTATAAGGCTAACAAAAATTTGAAAACCTTTCCTTAATGAGCACCAATAACCCAAGAAGTAACTAGGTAGTAAATAAGGCTGCTCTAGATCCAAAGATCTTTGTAGAGTATTTTGAACGAATTTTAAGTCACACATATCCCATGACGTAGTTTATACGTAATAAGCCACCTAATAAAAATTCTCATGCTTAAATTCTCTTAATTTAATCTTGTTAAAAATATTCACATTACTCTCAAACCTTTAAGAAATCGTAGTTTTGGATCATGATGTGTATTTTTATTGACCGGGATTAGAAAAAGAATACGATGTTCCATTCACTTTGGATGTAGGTGAAACAGCTACCATTACTTTGAGATTAATTGCTTCTCATAAAAATTAAATTGCGCAACGAAAACGCCGCCCTATACAGTTTGACCTTTTTTCTTATCTGAATGGTAATGGGCGTTTCTATAAAATAAAGATGAATTTGAAATGTAGAAGAAGGCGGAGCTTGAACCCGTAATTTATAGTTTCAGAAAATTTTTTAAACCATTATCTGCCACTATCCCCATTTTGGCATTTTCGAATTTTACATATACCATTAGGTGCCAAAATATATTTGGTATGCCTGTCAGTTTAGTTGCATTCTATATATATCAGTTAATATTGTATGTAGTAGAAAATGTATATATATATTGTGTTTCGTTTCTTAACAACAAGCGAATAAATTTGAAATTCGTCTGTAAGTTGAACAGAATAGAATTATTATAAGCATATATTCGGGCATATATATATTATAATGAAATACCGTACACAAATACGTAATTTAGAGGTTATATTAAGGATATTTTACGTATTCAATTTTTTTTATTGAAATAATTTTAGTGATTATTTTATAACGATACTCTTTTTTAAAAATATTAAATATTTTCGAAAGAAAACTTAATTAAAATACAATATACTTTACACAACTTTTTTTGTGGATATACATAACTTATACCGCAATTTTTTTTAAAGCAGTTAAATGGTTAATGGCTAGTTAATATTTTGATACATGTATGTAAAGATAATTTTTTTGCAGAATCGTAGCCGAAGAACAGAGAAGACACTTTGAATTTTTAATTTCGTTTTATTCCATCCCGGGAGGTATGATTTATGTACAAGCAGCAGCGATGAGCACACCAACACAAAACGAAAGGAGAGAAAGCTAATTAAAAATTTCCCTGTGATTATATGTGTGCGATTTTGATAGGGATTTCTCTACACGTGTCGACCTAGGTAAGGGTAGGATAGGGATCTTTTAAAAGAATGTGCTGGGCTTGACATTTTTTCTCTTCATTCTGAGTGGGGGAACTTGTCGATCTCAGCAATTTTACAAAGCTGCTGTTGCATTAATTAAATAAAAAAGGGGAATTGGATCAGGAAATAAGAGAACATTTTAGAATGAAGTTAATATGGACTAAATTAAGCTAAAAATAAGGAAATTAATTAAGTTTAAATTAGATTTTAAAATATCATTATATAATAACGGGTGAAGCAAAAAAAAAAAAAAAAAAAAAACTTCTATAATCCCCAGTATTAATCTGATTTCGCTGTTAATAAAACAATTAATCAACACAAATAAATAAACCGAGAATTAATGCAACTCTTTACCTAAAATTTCCCTTAATAAATTGGCTTCATTGTTACCATATCATATACATTGTAGAAATATCTCAGTTATCAATATTGTGGCGAAATCGTTTATTGCGGCTATTTCCCATTACGTTAAGATATGCTTGAAAAAATATTCAAATGTGCGTCCAGATAATGGCACGACTGGGACATCACATCCCAATAGATTTTCAAATCACTTCAGTATAAACGCTACGTGTTTGGAATGCAAGAGATGTACTATTTTCACTAGAAATCATTTCAATACTTTACGTCGTATTAAATTTTTGACATTGTGCTACGATGGATACTCTGAAATACGTTACTTTTTGGGGTAAAGTCTCAAAAAAGTTATAAAATTTGATTGCACCTGGAATGTTGCCATTAAGAGGTAAAATGGATTTCGTCAATTACAAATGATAACGTTCCCCTTTTTTTAATCCTTCAGTCGATCAATCTAACAGTAATTATTAGAATGAGTTATTAAGAAAAAGGCTTTCAAAGAGGATTCCTGAATTTAATCCTGAATTTCAAAAATAAAAGTAATAGTAACCAATAATTATAATTAAAGGAGAATCGAAAATCTTAAAACGATAATGTTTTAAATTCAATAATCTATTTTCATTTATTTTATTTTTGAAATACACTTAACAGCGATATACAACAAAGAGCACGCATAAGAACGAACGAACGAGCGCGCGCGCACACATACACACCTAAGATCTTCTCACCGCTTTGGGTACATAGGAGGTGATAGCCGGTTTAATTTAGTTTACTTACAATAACATTGCATTTTGAAAAAAACACGAGGGCTATTTAGGACGGATCTAATTCTTAGCCGTAGTCAGATATTAAAGACGATATTTGATCAAGGCGAAGTACGACTCTTTGACGACGAAGAGACTGACTGAATACGTATTTCTCCCCAAAACTTTCGCTCCCCCCTGGACAGAAAATGATTACCTCTCTCAGATTTATCTTACGAAATAATAGATATGTTATAGAATTCAGTTTTGAACCTGGAATCTGCCAACCCGAAAGCAAGACCTTATCACCAAAATACCTCAGTCTTAGATAACGTGATGGCAAATTTAAATGTAATTTTTGAGGAGCGGCAACAAATAACAGCATTCATTTGTTGTTCTTCCAATATTAAATTTGATTTAGCAATTAATAAACCTCATTCAATATAGATGCTGAATCTTTGATAGCATTGGTTTTGGAACTTGGAATCCTCAGGTCCAGGAGCCGAAATCTTACTAGCATATCTCCGAGGCCTCGGAAACGAAGCTAGGAGAAATGGGAAATAAGTTAAAGAAAAAAGTGTAATGTGAAGGCATTCTTGATACTTATTTCTCTCAATCCATCATTTTTGTGTTTTTTATAAGACAAAAATCATGAACAAGATCGGTTTAAAGAAAACGACGGATCAGTCCATCCAAAAATATACCCGAATCTCTAAAAAAAATAAAATCTAAATTCTTTATTCTATTCCATATAAAGATTCCCACGATTTTTTTTCTTAGAAATGTTCCATAATTTTAAAATTCTGATATTGATATTCTTCAGACGATATTCCAGCCTACAGTTACCTTGTTACAAAATATAACTACCCCAAGAAGATGATATAAATTAATAAATGTTCTAGATGATCATTGAAGCATACTATCACTTCCCCCACTGAAAGTTCAGAAAAATATATCCGTATCTCACCATGAAAAGTTTCATCACCTCGGATTTTTCTCTCACTCAGAATGGCAACAATTAGGCACGCCTCATTGGCATCTGTTGCTGTAATTTGATACATCCGGAAAATTCTATCTTTAAATTGAAGGAAATAAATAGTGAAGAAGATTCGATACGCTTTTGACCTAGAAACGTACTAGGGAAAGTGCCATTTCTAATTAGAACAAGTATAATAACCTTATATTAAGCTCGTAAAGGAAAGTTATAACATTTTTTTTCCAGCCAAACCTCAATTTTAGATGTTTCTAAGAAATAGTATGTTAGCAAGTATGTGTGCTTACTGACGGATTTCTAAACAATTTCTCGAGAAGTAATTTTAAATTTTGATAATAGAATGAGTGATTGAATCAACGAGTATTCGATTCAAATAGAAATGATGTAATTAATTCCGAGATAATTTTATTATTATTATCATTAAATATTGATTATATTAATACTTAGATGACTTGATTTTCCTTCTGTATGTATCATTTTTAAACAAAAAAAAAATGAACAATACAAAGCACTCATTAAAAAAATAGTATTTTGATTCCAAATTTTATGAGTCTCACACAACCTGGGAATTCTAAAGTCAAATAATCTGTTTAATAAAGAGAAAATAAATTAACTACACCAAAATAAGAAGAGAACGTTGCAGTTTGCTAGTAGAAATATAGAATTTCAACTTATGCAATAGGAAATCGCAATTAAAACAAAGTATTTTTATATCAAATAATACCTATTGTAGGGTTGAAATCATTATGAATAGAATAAAATTCAACTTTTAAAAGTATTTGAGATGTAATTACTGAAAGGTAGAAAACTGACTTTGATTCTAAATACAAAGCTAGAAATGGACAACACTTCCCTTCATTTTCGCAAAACCACTATGAAAAAATAAATGCAAAATATTTTAACGATAAAAAAAAAAAAATCGATCTGTAAGATTTAATAATTTTCCATATTTCAGAATTACGCGAATAAAGAAAAAATTATTTTTGAAATTATATTCATTTGGGAACAAAATAGCTCGAAAACAAAACTAACAAGATAGATGAAATTTACGTACAAGGTTTTAATACCCAAACTGTATCTCAATCAATCCGTCTATGATTAGTTTGTTTATATATCCGTGTGAATGTGATCAATCAAAAATATATTGGACTAGATAAATAAAATTCGTACATGGTTTTATCACAATATTTTAAAATGATTTGTATCACATTTTAGATATATTATTATATTATGATTTGCAAATATATTATTGCTTGGACTATTAGTCTATCTAAAGATTCGTACATACGCGATAACTCAAAACAGCAAAAATCTAAATGCGTTCATTTTAGTATATAATCTTTACACCAAAGCTGTAAGCTTAGTTCATGATTTTCGATCAAATCTGTTAAAGTTTAGACCATCTCTTTATTTATCCTTCTGTATGTATTTCAACACGGTGATGCAAAATACAGTAATATCTAACTAACTGAAATTTGACGTATGGGCTTGACAATAAAATTGCAAATCTATATCAAATATGAAACCCGTCATCAAAGGAAAGAGGTTTTTTTCACTATGTTACGAAGCGAAATACAAAACATTGTATATTGTTAAATAAACGAAAGAATCTAGAAAATAACACTACCAGTTGATATTGAAACAAAATTAAAGATACAAAAATTACGAACTTATATGCAAAAACCCTTTAATCCCTTACTAAATAAAAGTACCGAATATGCAAAATAAGGTTCATTTATAAACTCTATCTTAACAACAACTATTTTATCGGCAACTGCTGATGTTCAGAATATTCTTAACACACATACATTCAACATCATTTCCACTCAGATCTTATCGAAAAATATAATCTAGAATTACAGCTATATTTCCTCTGTCAAGATAAAACAATACAATGGTATGCAAAATAAAGGGTAGCCGAAAAAATTGAACAGAAAACTTATGCAGAAGGAAAATGGGAAAGAATGAAATTTATACTGTTTTGAGAGTGATGAGCTCAGAATCTTCAAATCAGCGTAACCTATGGTATGGTATATTTAAATTGGGCAACCGGTTTTAAAGTAGAGCGGTCAGATTCGTTTTTTATTTATTACTAAATAAGCGCAAATTTTTGCATGTAGTGTTTGCCAGTTTTGAGCAAGCCCATTAAAAAGAATTTCAGCAACTGTGGAAGCGGACCACTTCATGCTGGTTGTTTCTCGTGGATTAAACAACCCAGAAAATGCTTTCTTTTCATATGCTTTTATTCAACGCGATTTGGTTTATTTGACAATGTAATGCTTTAATATTTTCAGAAAGTTATAAATGAGTCGTTTAATAACGTTCTATATAAAAGGTACTATCTATTAGCGAATCTTTTAAAAACGCAATTAAAAATTATGTTACATTTATGATAATCAATTATGAAACATGTTCAAGCATAAAAAGAGGAAAATAATTAAAATAAAAAAGTTTTTAAAACATGTTTTATTACTTACCGAAAGACTGAAAATAATTTTATCAAAATTCTGGAGGTCAAAACAAAATCGCAAAAAGCAGAAGGTACTGAAAACAATATTATAAGGAAATTAAATGACATTAATATTAAATTTCGGAATATTCCTAAACATCCAGAAATATAAAATATATTTAAATGTGTTCAAAATGTCGATTTACTAAAGCGTTTCTATCAGCCTTTCATGCTCGCATAATTTTGCCTTTACATCCAGATATTTAATTTAAAAAATGATTTCAAGGTTTTAGAATACTATTAAAAGGGTACGTTTCAAACTTATTTCTTCTTATCTTTTCCGCATTCTAAATTTCTTTAAAATTAATTAAGGCGGAAATGAAATCTCAAAGAACGCTTTAAAACGGGAATTAGGATAGTAAACATTGAAATGTTTTACTTCCATTTCAATTCATTAGAAGTTGAGATCCGTCATCCTTTTAGACTATTTATACCATTCTTGCCTCTTCACAATTACACTCTACCCAAATACCATGCTGGCGGTGAAACAGGGGCCAAAGACCAATGTATTCTATAATTATAAAGCGCCGTCCGTAATACTGAGCAAAATTTGATAAATAAATAAAGCCATGGTATCGTAAGCTTCAAATTTTATTTACATCTTTTTAAGGTATACGGTAGCAAAAGTTAATGAGATCAGGTCAGCCAATTTAAAATATTTGAATTTCAGTTGGAGGTTGTTGCTAACTTTTCCTTTCAACATTACTTTTATTTTGCAATTGAAATTGCATTTTTTTTTTCTGTTAAGGGATTATTGTTTCAACCTGATTTTAGTTATCAGTTCAAAACTGATAACTAAAATGGGACAGAAAAGATCCCAGTGCAAGGAAACAAAGATTATAATGTTTTTATATATTTACATCTAAAGCGTGTAACAAATAATATAATTTTTTATTTTGTTTGTTGTGCACTCTACCAATGTGCATGAGACGTGTGTGAGAGATTTTCGTTGATTAATCTGTGACAATCACATCCGAGATATTCGTAACAGCATTTCTAGATGGGAACGTCTGGTTATCTACAGCATTATTTCAGTCCCCCAAATGAAATTCTGATATCATAATGGCGCCACTTGAACCCTTCCGTATAAATGTATATATATGGAAGATGCGTCATTAATTGGTGCAAAATACAAAAATTCAGAATAAAAAAAAATATTGTTCGAAAAAAAAAATCGGTTTGCGAAAATACGATCAGAGGGAAACTGGATCTTTAATAAAAAAATGATTCCGAAAGTAAGCGAAAGTGGGCTCTCACACCTCTCATACTGAGATGTTTTATGCAAATCTGACGAACAGAAATTGACAATGAAATAGATCCTTGTGCAATCATTTTAAAGCAAAATATGTTGAAATTGACGAACAACAAAAATTAGGCAAATGCGGTATACCACTACGCCTATTACATCTCAGTTTAGCAGGTTGGCACAATCTTTCAAATGGCATCGTTCAGTTCAACTATAGTGGCTGGGAAGCCTCGGTATACAAGACATTTTAAGAATCCCCGCATCTAAAAATCTATCTTAATAAAGTCTGGTGATCGTGAAGGTCACTTAAACTTGCAACTTTGACTTATCACTCAGTCATTATTGAAAGTGTTCAACAATAGTGGGAAGGAGTACCATCCTGCATGAAGGTGAAGGAAAGTAATGCATGACAGGCAAAATCGTAGTGAAAAGCGGGTTTCATCCATTCACACGACGTTCAGTAACCATTAAAGATGAAATTCCATTTGTGCCAGCGCCAAAGTAGCAGATTTTAGTCTTTCATACGCTCTGCCGGCAATAATAACTCGTGAAGTACCTGTGTCTTGTTCAATGATCCAAGATTCCGTGTAGAATAGGTCGAACCGAAAATTTCGCAATCCCCGCTATTCTTCCAGTTCACGAGCACTGCTATTCCCTATTTATGTCTCTACTGCCATTTCTTTTTTGACATTTTTTTACAGTATGGAAGGGGTTCGCGCTCAATGATGGTTTGCTATTTCGTGGACGATCCTCCAAACACTCCATTTCCTGAAAAAAACATATTAAATTCAGACTGCCATTTTTTGAGCTTCCAATTCTTTCTTCGTCAGAATTTTCGCAGTGCAATAGTTGTGGATTCACCCTTCTGGTAGAAACGGCTCTATATGGAAAAAGTAACATGATGCCGAGATCAGATGTCAACTCTATTTCCAGTCGGATCTTTTACTGATAGCCTGATTTGAATAAAAGTCTCAGTATGACATCTGAGCCCTCTCTATATATGGAAAGATAGTTTTTGAATCATTTTTATATGCATGAAAAAATATCCAATGCTCCTTTGATCACATTCGCACAAAAAGAAATTTTTACCAAGAATTACTTATATACACCATTGGTTTTGGGCATCGTAGCATTATTAAGTTTTAAGATTGATTCGTCCGGCTTTGATCAGCACGTTTTCCATCAACCACCACATTCTTTACCTTAAGACTTTTATATCACACAATTCATAGAAAAATTTGCCAGACTAAAATTATTATCGTGTTAAAAAAGAAACACCCGATGTTTAAAAATATTCTCGGTTATAAAATGAAAATTGTAATATTTATATCTGCTCAGTCGTAGGAGACCTATTAAAATATTAATACTGAATAATTACAATCTTGCTCTTCTGTAGTAGGTGAATATATAAAGGGAAGGCATTGTTATAAAATTGGTTCGAAAATTAATTTTCAAATCAATTCTTAAAATTAAAAAAAAAATGTATAGAAATCAAATTGGTATTACTGAAAAGCTAAATTTTTGAATTTTAAATAGGCGCACTCATTTTTAAATGCGAAGACATGTTCTGTTGTTTTTGACGGTAGAAGATGACGCTTCGATTAATTTTTAAATAAAAATATTTATTTTAAAGCACCTTTCCCACGTCCGTAGCCAAGAAGTAATTACTTGCCAAATATATAAGCTTTAAACCCAATGGCTCCAGAATTTTGTAAAGATTTTCCCATTATGTATGACATAACTAACATTTAGTAAACTAGTCTATAGATATTATCATGATAAAACACAAATATTAGCAAGTTAAAACGGCAGATTCAAAATTTATGCTATCGATTATGAAAAAGATTAACACAAAAAACACTTATTAAGGGAAAAAAATAAGATTATCGAAAAGAATAATAATCCTAGCAGTAAGTTTACAAATTATACAGCCTTAATAAAAATAAATAAAAAAAAAATGTCGAAATCATCGGATTTTTTACTTATCTTTACTTTTCATATACGAAGTATAGAGAAAGTACTGTAATCGTCAAAAATTTTCAAATTCCAGAATTCGATGAATCTCTACGTTTGAGGCCTCCCTCAGTTTGAAAAATATACTTTGGTCACTGTTTCTATCCACCTGTCTGTCTGTGAGTACGATAACTCAAAAACACCTTATGCTAGACGGATGAAATTTGGTATATGTATTTTAGACTAAATTTAGGCTGCCTGTTCGAGTACAAATGAACTTGATAACTACAAAACGTAAAGAGACAGACAGATAAACTAAGCACACAAGTTTAGCATTAAAAATGTAAATTTCTATCGAATTTGAATAAAATCTTTCAAATGGTTGATCCTCTGCCGTGTACTTTCGGATACATGTGAACGCAAACTCATAAAAGCAGTGACTTAAATCAATGAAATTCGGTATGTTATCTTGTGACTAAATTTTAGCTTCAATTTTCAAAATAGGTATCCAAACTACGTATTACATATTTTGGATACCTATTGGATACTACGACGAATTAAGCAAAAATGCTAGATTCACAGTAAATATCTATATTTCGTACTGTTCTCCAATGCCATACAAGGTATTCACGGCTCGGGATGGCACATTTATTAGAGAGTAGTACACGATAAACCTTCGGAGAGACCATATTCGATGGTTTAAAAAAAATGGAAAACATAGAACTGTTATTGCTAGAAAATCAGTAGTTTGCTAACTAATTCTTTTAGCTAATAAATTATTACCATAAAGAATCATAATAACACAATTTATAACAATCGTATATCAAATCATTATTTCTGCGTTGGTTGTGTTATTTGTCGAACTAAAAAAAAAAAAAAAATTAAGAGCACAACTATATAATAATAAAAATTTTACAATATTATATTCACTGGTTTTTTTCAATCAAAAAAAGACTATCATCACTCTGTAATTTGGTATTCATTTTTTTAATTTGTTTTATTGTATGTTATTATTCCGATATAGATTTTCAAAGAATAAGTAAAATAAGAAAGAAGGTGAGAAAGGTTTCAAAACATTTCAATAACAGGTTAAAAAAGAAAGTATTTCCACATTTACTTATGTAATTCGATAATAGAAATCAATAAGCATGAAATTGCTTCTATGAACTCATCGTTAACAATCACAGAAGCGCAAACAATACAAAAATAGAAAGATTCACATTTTGATTTTTTTATTGAACATTTTTTTCCTTCAAAATACAATGCCCTTATGTACACTTGTTCACACACACACAATTGTAACAATACTTTTCTTCTTTTATTATAAATACTTTTTTTTATAGAAACATTGGAAAGACATTTGGGATTGTAATGCGATTGGAGACAGATTTTTCGAAAATCGAGAGAGATCTTCTTTCAAAAAATTCAGTCGAATACAAGAAACATTCAGTTCACTTGTTACCTTTAAGATTGCCTTTTATCACAAACATTTCGTTGAAACTCGTTGAAAAACAACAGAAACTTTCTTGTAGACTGCCATAATTATTTGTTTCTTTAAAAAAAACATAGCTTGCTTAAATACATAAGAGAATTAAAAATATAATAAGTCTCATTAGCAGTTGTGTTAGAAGTGAAATAAAAAAAAAATTAATGTTACATATTAACTTTGTAATAATTGAAAAGTAGAATCTTTATCATTAATATAATTGTGTTTTGGTTTTTATTAAATATTAATAGGTAAATTACCCAAAACAGAGATTATACATTAAATGTAATAAATTAATTAAAAAATTTAATGAAATTTGGAAACCTTTTTTTTACTGAGCATCTTTTTTAATTCTTTCCTGTATATATGAATTTCGAGCAATTTATTAAATCAAAATCATTTCTAGTGTTATATTGCCATCTAGTTAAATCTAGTGTACCATTTGTGTAACTGGAAATTCACCAGTTAACACCAAAATTAAGATTACAATTAAACTGAATGCTTCCATACAGATTCCAACATACAAGATAATTTAACCACTTACAAACATTCACATGAGAGTTACTGCATATTTAGAAATATTTTATGATTAATGAGAAGTACTTAAAAAGAGAGAAAGAGAAATGCTTTTAAAAAAATTCCATAAGATGAAATATATTATTACACACAGAATAAATGCTAACTTAACTATAGCTTAAAAATCTAAAATGAGCTAAGACTCTTCAACTGTGACTTAGATGACGTTTCTAATTTAATTTCAGAAATTAATGGATATTTCATGACATTGAGAAAAAAAATTAGTAGAATTGGCTTGTATTTTTACAAAAAACAAACTAAAAACATGAAGAAGCTTAATATTTTCTATATAAAAAATAAAAGTAAGATTTAAAAATTAATAAACAAAAATCGTGATTAAGATTGTTATGCTAATATTTCATACGTCTTTTTGAAAATTAGAAACATACTCTAGAGGAGCACAAAATTCAGATTTTAAATGCTGAATTTCACAATAAAATAAAATAAAATTCTATTTTCATTCAGTAACTAAATTAAATTATAAAAACTACCCTTTAGTATCCCATAATCTTAAAATAAAATGACCAATTTTTATTCACCACAGACTTAATTATTTTAACTGTACTTGAATATGATGTCACACAGAAAATATAATTTGTGAGTAGTGTCAAATCAAGAAAAATAATAATACAGCCAAGCGTTATTTCGTTTCATTAATTAAAAAATATGGTGACACACTCATCCAAATAAATAATAAAAAATAGCCTGTTATTGCAAGATCATTCAGTTATCAAAGCATATAATAATAATTTGATTTATGATAAGAAAATAAATACCAAAATTCTAAATATTCAATACAAAACTTGGCATCATTAAAAATAATTTTTATTACAGAACTATTAAGAATAAATAGATTTAAAAAAAAATTCAAGTTTTAATCTTTTACAGTGAAATCAGAATAGAAAAATGAAATAAATCTATCCTTACTAAATATTGCAAAGAAAATATTTTAAACAAAGATTTTGCCAATATTATAAAACATCAGATTTAGCATATTTGCATAGAATGATATATACATTTATACTTGTGAATTTTATTTGCTTTTTAAACTTGTGTCTTTTTATTCATGTAATTAATAATGATATAACAAAAACATTACTAAATAAGGTAACTAGGCACATTTCAGTCAAAAATTATTATCAATTTCCCATATAAAAATATTTAAATAAATAAATTCAATAAAAAAAAATTTGATGTTTTGAAAATGTAATGTTGATACATTTTTTGAAGATGATAATTTTCTTGTTTTGAACCGAAGAAGATATCCATGAACACATAGTAGTCTTAGATAAGGATTACATGTGTACCCATTACAGTCAAACTATACAGTAAGATGGCAATGCAGATTACACTAAATACTAACAAATAATTCATATTGGAGTAATAATTGTTATCCCAACAAAATAAACTTTAACTAAAGTAAATACATTAGATGACAATGTTTTTAGCCAAATAAAAGATTTTAAGAATATATGAAATTAATACAAAGAATTTAATATCATCAAAAGTGGAAACACACAAGAAATAACATGACATCTTGTTTACAACTATGAAATGTCCGAAAGGGGAATAAACAAAACAGAAATATTCAGACCGACATTTCAAAAACAGCTGAAACATTTATAGATGTTTAGTTGCATATATTTTAGCTTCATGATAAAATATTATTCGAATTTAAAAGAAAGAAACATAACTTCCCTAGTAGTCAAAAACCTAAGGGTACTTAAATGAAGCTGAATACAAGTATCAAGAATCGAAAATATATATATATATAAGTGCAGAATACTATTATAAATGTGCAAGGTAAATTGCGAGACTATAAATTTATTGCTTTGCAAACATTTAATACCCCTTCAATGAGCAAGCTCAAATTGAGAGCTGTATAAGGTACATAAAAAATTCAAATTGATCACATATTTATTTCAGGATGAGCAATGCAGAAATATGACAACATTTTGTTCAGAGTTGAAACATGTAATAAACATATATGTATATATATAGGCCACTAGTGTTTTGATTTTTTTATCTCTACTTTCAGTTCTATACCTTGAATAAACAATTATAACAATCTAACATTTATATATAGTTTGTATTATTATGACTAGCAAACTGGGAAAAACTGTATATTATTAAAATATAATCACTGTTCTAGAAAATAAAATTAATTCTTTATAGTAAAAATGGGCTTGCATAGATATTTATATGCTAAAATCCTAATAATATAACATACAACAATACATATGCACAGCACAAAGTTACACTTAAAACAACTAAATGAAATTCACCAACATTTTTTCTCAAACTTTTATGCACGGCAAATTTAAGCCCTTTCTTCATGAAAAAATGTAATTCATTTCATAAATATTTTATACATATATTAAATTTTGATTTCTGAAATAGAATATAACAATCTGATCACCTAAATATGTGATTATTGTAAAAAGGAGTTGAACAAATAAAAAAATATTACAAAACTTTAATCATATCTTCATTGAGTGTTGTCATAGATTTGAATCTCAAAAATTGAGCATGACATCTGAATTCAAAGGTTCTTACAAAGAGGTACAGTTTATGCTCTGGAAAGTACACAATGATTGCAGTGATTAATTTCTCAAGTCTTAAATTAAGCAGTATTTCATGCAATAAAAAAAAATGAGTCTCTAATGCAAAATGAAATAAATGTCCAGTCATTTAAAACAAATATTTTTCTGATTTATCTATGTTTTGGATGTTATTATATAATTGATTATAATTTATAATAAATTTGCTTATAATGTTGTAATTTCTTTTGCAAAAAATTAAAATAAATATTTAATGCAAATATTATTTATTAATAAAATTTATTTAGCTTAATAAAATCATTAAAAATTATGATAATTAATTAAATCAATGATATGAAATATAAGTTTTCTAAAATCTTTAATGATTAATCAATATTTTTATCATCAAACAACCTAAATCAATAGACAAAGAACTAATATTTAATAACTGATTTATTAAATACAAATTTGTGTTTTCACTCTGTGATAAATACTGTTAATTATTTCTTGAAAAGTTGAAGAGAAATACCTTAAAATTCTTCAAACACTTAAAAAATTTCACTTGGATATTCTATCTTCAGTATAATATTTATCAGAGGTCATAGGTAGGATTCATTGTACAAATAATAATTTTTGATGAAAATAAGATTTACATCCCTTTTCTGTTGATAAGAAAGTCACGATTTTACAACTAAATGCAAATTGAATCATATGAATTGAAATCATTTAGCGTATTGATTCTCTATCTTTAGGCATATACTTCAAAACGGACAAGAAAATCTTAACAGCTGAAGGCTTTAGCAATATGTAATTGAAGTTTTATTCCTAACAAAATCCAATCTAACAGTACTTATGACTAAATAAAAAGTGTTTGTACTAACTGCAGTATACAATTAGGAAACTATTGTGCCCTTTGCAACATACTATTTGAAATAATATCTATTAGAAAAACAACACCAGAGAGGTAAATTTTGAATTTCTATTTCACAGATTTGAAAAACTACCGATAATTTTCAACTTGTTTTTCTCAAGGGAAAAATAAATTTAGAAAACCAAAAGCATACCTATTTAAAACAAAATCCATTTGGATCTTATTTCTATAAAAGATAAAAATAAGTCTTTCAGTTCAATTAGTTTCCAAAAGAAATATATAACCTTTTTAATTATAAATAAAAAAATTCTGTATTTGCTATTTTCATTCGCTTTATTTACTGGAAGTAGATACTCCGCAAACTATTGATTGCAAACTATAGATTGCATATTATATAATAGCAGTTTGTGTAATTTTTTATATTTCTACATTCACATAAAGCTAGCTTACAGAAACTCTTTTTTTCTCCTCTCCCACAAAACTATTGATTATCTATTTAAACATGAACAGTTTTTTTCTATAACATTTAAATGATTAATGATAAAAATTTTAGGAATAATTTTGCTTTAAATTTTTATATTAAATACAAAATATTAAAAAAATAATTTTTTAATTATTTTATAAATATGTAATTTTAATTATTATCACAGATTTCTTAAACAATATAAATTATTAAAAAAACTAAATAAAAAAGATTAGATACTGCTTTAAACATAAACTTACATCCAAGAAAGAACAGATAGGAAAGAAATTATTCTGAAAGCTTAATTTCTTTCTTATATGCATAGCACAAGATTTTGTCTAAGGATTTAGAATATGTGAAGAAACTTTTTAGTGAAATATCTGGCTTTTTACTGCTGCCTTAACAATTGCAAGATCTTGATGCATATGCACTAGCCTATTTATAATACAGATGACAACATCAAAAAATCTTACAAATGAATATATGCATGAATGAAAATGTTAATGCATAACTTTTAAACTTCAAATAATATCATCTGAGTCATTATATTGAGATCATGGAGTCTACAAATATAATACCCTTTTATTGTTGAGCATTTTATTTCTTTAAAAATAACTTCATCAAAAATAAAGCTAATCTTTGTAAACTATATTAGTAAATCGTCATATTAACAAAGGTAGGATATTCCAAGAAAAATAAAAGTATGGAAGCATTTTAAATAAGAAAGGGTTTATGCAATTTTGATACTGACTGATCTTCAGACTGATTTTCAGAAGACATTCCTTTCAGTATCAAAGTTACACTGTTAAAACTTGCAAATTATACATTGAAGAAGACCTTTATAACTGTTTTGTCAAAGGCATTATATTAGAAAAAAATATAGCACAGCTAAGAAATTTACTATTGTAAAAACAAGAAATACTTACAACAATGAAGAATCTTCATAAATAATTGAAAATCATGAATTCATGACTTTAAGACTCTCTATAATGAATTATCTATTACAAAAAAACAATTAAAATGTATTATTGCTTGTTTTTCTGATGATATGGCTTTAAAAAGTTATGTGCGGTTATGCTGATTTCAACAAGCTATACTGCATCACACAGGTAAACCAATAATTAATGATCATGAAAATAAAATAATACATTTAATAAATGTAAATACTTACACTGCAGCAAAATCAAATTTATCCATTCATAAAAAATAAAAAAACTTTTATACTGATTTAAGCCATTGAAAAATATTTTAACACATTATAAACTTGCTGCTGGATGTTTTATTGAAGTTTTTAAACAGTTCACTATTTTATTGCTTGAGACAAAAATCCATGAGTATTTTTCACATGAAAATTTTACTAAATTTTTTTATTAACATGATTTAGGACATACAGGAATCCATACTTTCACTGTACAGAAACCAGACATAATATACAGAATGTACAAATAGGTAATTCAGATAATGCTCAGACATAGTAAAATTGCATGATTAAGGCAAACATCATTTTGGAAGAGACTGGAGCATCAAATACTTACTGCATTTTTCTTTTCTCTTTTTAATACAGAAATAATCAGCTATATCTTTCTACATAGCACTTGGCTGATGGAATGTATCACTCACATATCCTCTGAACTGCTTGAGACAAGACACAGTCAAAAGCTTAAAAAATTAGAGGAATTTCAATGGAAGATTTTTCATTCATGCAACCATATAAATAAATAAGGAGTATATTTTATTAAGTAAAAACACAACATGTGCTTTTGAACTGATATAAATATCTTTTCACAGGTATATATATATGTATACACTTGGCATTTACATTCATCTCTAATACCACACATACAATTCAACATTTCACACAGTGAAATTCCATTCATAAAACAAGTAAAACTGGGTCGTAAAATTGCAAATGAACCACATCACAGTCGGCAAAAATCGTTTATAAGCAGTTCAGAACTATCAATTAAGTAATAATTTCTTTGCTTAAAAGCATCATTCATGAAATTTCCCAAGTTTTTGAAGAACTATGTCAGAAAAGATACATTCAAACATTAGTATTTAGTATATAATACAAGAAATATTACTGTCATATATTGTAATTTTCGAAAAACTAAATGCAAAATTCGGGAAAATCCTTTGAAAGAGTTTTTTAAGCTCATATCTATATAATTATTATTAAAAAGAAACTAATATAATTTTTCAAAATAATACTTTGCCAAAAGAAATAATTTTTAAAATAATACTTAAAAAATAATCTTTAAACAATGACATACAAATATATGGCAACTAAAGGAGAAGAATCATTAAAATCTAAATGAAACTTTGGAATTTTGTTTACATATTAACAACATGCAAAATTGAAGTGCCATTTCAATAATAATAACAAAAATTCAATCACTAAAAACTGGACTAAAAAAAAGCAAGACTGAAAATTTTAATTTTGATATTTTTAATAAAACTAGGATTCAAATTCACTCATTAAAAAAAAAAAAAAAGGAACATGTAGCACAACATGCCACTTCTAAGAAAAATAAAAACTAAATAGTTTTAAGTCTTTCCAATTAAATTCCTTTAGAAAACATAAAATTAAACTTTTACAAGAAATTCATGATTCAGTACGAATATTTCATTCAAAAAATAAAGCCACAAACTTTAAAAAAATATACACTACTTTATAGATTTGATAATCTGGATTGATTAGAAAACATCTCATTCCAGGACATCTCTACAGTATCAAAACTGACTAAGTACGACAACATTTAGCATTTGTATTATCACAAAAAAGGAAGAAAATTGCATATTCATCAGTTCCTTAATTACACAAAGACAATAAATTTACAAATACTGAGGTCAAAAAATGATTTACCATATTTAATTATCACAGTGCAATACAGTGATAATGCATTATACTGTGAATTGGTTCTTTTCAGCAAAATCACGACCTAGTTTCATGAAAATATTGTCACAAGTTCTTCACAGACACTATTACTGAGGGAAGAGAAATCAAAATTTAGGTTTCCGATGCCTAAGTGTCTGGAAGAACTTCTTTTTCTTAACTTTCTCCTCAGAGACAACACTGGATGACGACTCAGAGGAGGCACCTCCATCAGCATTCTCTATAATATTGGAGGAGCTGGCACTTTTCTTCAGTGCCTCAATCACCAAGCTGCCAGGTTTCTTTTTCTTGTCACTCATAATACTGGCACTGATTTTGCGCACAATGTCCGACATCTTGCCATTAGACTGGTCAGTAGTGAGCTGCTGAATCATAGGTTCGGAGTCTTTGCTCTTTTGTACAGGTTCCTCTCCACTGTTCCTAAATAGGAAAAGACTTTTAAATTTGATTTTAGAGATAAATACGCTTATAAATGAGGTGTTGATATTATTTTAATATTAATCAGAAATATATTCTCTCTGCCAATGACAGATTTCCAGCTTAGCAACTGCTTATGGCCTCTGAGCTGCAAGAAGCTATAAGCAAGTTCATTAAAAAAGAATTATCCAAACTGCCAAATAAATACATTTGTAAAATATTAACTATTTTTTCCAAGTATAACTAATTTATGTACATTTCATTAAGTTCAGTTAGCTGTAACAGTTTTTATAAATATAAAACACTTAACCAATTTTAATAATGATGTGCATACTCACGGATGCCACAATCACTCTAAATTACTAGAGTCAAAATAAATAAATAAAAACATATGCATTTCCCCTAAGATACTTAAACAAAGCATAACATGATGATTAAGTTTAATATATATATTTAAATATGAAAATAAATTGATCAGTTTATTAAAAGAGTGAGCCTAATAATGGTCACTGCTTAGAGTTGCAAAATTTTTAAATCCCATTGTTTCTTGTACTTTCCATACCAAAAAGTTATTTAAAAAAAGATGCAATGTATAATTGTTACTTTTTTTAAACATATAGACACAATTTCCTGGAGCAAGTGTGAGTTTAGCTCTTTGAATTAAAAGTAGTTGCAATGCTTTTTAGCAATTCAAAATCAGTTACAGAAAGCAAAATTTTTGTTCGTTCTAAGAAAATCTAAAGACATGCTAAGGGCATTTTTTATTTAAGAATACACAGAATAAGCAGAAAATTTTACATAAAAATATTCTATGTGAAATGATGAAAGTGTTTAACAAAGAAACACAATTTTAACAGCCTCTCAACAGACCCAAAAGTTTGCATAGAGCATGAAAGCATTTGCTTTCTATTATTAAGCTTATATGATGAACCATTGAAATTTTATATTCTGTGGAGTGATAAAAAAAATTCTATATGATCAGAATCATTCTATCTTTATATTTCCACAGACTGTAGATTAAATCTGTATTTATACTTTCAAAAGGTTGACTGAACTTGTCTCTTACCAATCTTAATCACAATCCCCCCCCCCAAAAAAAAAGTAAATCGGTTGTATGTTTACCAAGCCATATCTGTCACTAATTCATTAACCGACGTAAAAAAATTCTTCTTCTTTCATTATATTTAAATAAAAAGAATGCTCATTCTTTTTCAGATAATAAAGAACTTTTTGTTAAATTTTGTGAATATTAGAACTTGTATGTCGTGGCTGGTTCGTAAGTGCTTTCAATAAATAGGCAAATAGAAAACTTAACAGATTTATTTCAGATTCGTTCGAGTTACTCTGCTCAGTAACTCCTTCTCCTCCAAGAGCCAACACCCGAATGACATCACTCTTTTAATTACACTCGCGCTAGTGGTCTAGCGCCATCTATGAACGTTTATTTCCTAACGCTTCAGAATCCAATCACTACATTGTATTTCAACATAAACTGCAAACTGAATCTCTAGCATCAGAGTTTGTAATAATTTTGTTACAGTGTGTTCCAAAATGTATTGAGCAAAATGCATGCCTTCTGATAATAATTGTGCACCATATGAACTTTGTAATATATGAGTAAGACATGAGTGTAAAATTTATGTGTCTAAGTAAAATAAGCAAGTGGATGTCGATACTTATAAGATTATGACAGATTTTTTTTTAATTACAAAAATGAAATGTTAAAGTTCTTGAAAAAGAAAACAGTTGAAAAAACTATGATTTTTATAAGTATAGCAACTATTACTCAGAAATTTTAACAATAAGAAATTTACTTTACAGTATGTATGTAATTTATACTTTGAGAATAAAAATTCTCATGACTTTTGGAATTTTAATATTAAAAAGACATTCTTTTTTTATATATAACTCCTTGTGTGTAGAATTTACTATGTCTTCGTGTGATAATACAATGTTTCTTGTAAGCAAGGTTTCTAAAAAACAAAAAATGTAATTTTGGAAACTATCATTGCATACTGGGTATATAAATAATATGTATAATTTGATATTTTCTGAAAATATATTTGCTGTATTTCAATTTTGGTTTGTTTTATTTTATTTTATTATTACTGAGATATGATTCTGAGCCTTGATTATTGTGAAAATTTGAATGTATAATTTACTTTTTTATGGGGGGGGGGGTAAGGAGAGGGATCTTTCAGTTTCAAATAACTTTTCATAAATAAATCTTACAAAAATTTATTAGTAATTATCTACCAAATTATCTCTAGATCTATCGATTTGTCCTGTAGAGCATCTTACAATTTTATTAAACATGAATGTAACATTATGAAATTTACAATTAATACTCCAGTCTATAAGATTGCCAAATTTGCAATCCTTATTAATATTTTAATTTGAAAAAAATATTATTTATTTGATTTATTAATTGAAATTTGCATCAAAACAAAGCTTAAATAGTCTTACCCATCAACTGTGAACACGGGGCGTTGTGTCTCTGGGCAGGAAGCTAAGGAGGGAGGTGTGACACTTCTCTCAGTGGAGTCATCCTCAACAATAGATAAATCTTCATTGTCTGTCTCAAATGATGATAAGTTTTCCACAGGTCTGTAGCATTCCTTGGGGTAAACTACTCTGGATACGGTGGGAGGGAGAGCAGCACTGTACAAAGAGGGACCCTCTGAAGAAATCTTCTTAGTGAAGGAAGGGCTTGACTTGGAGTAAGTGGGTGGGGGAATGTTGGAGGTTGTACCTAAATAAAAGCAGTCTGCATGAGAATCAAACATTTCTTAACAATCAAGTGGAATGAATGGCACTCAAAGAAAGAGGCTTAGCGTCGGCCTTCTCTGTAAAGGGGAATGGGTATAAGAAACCATTTGGGCCCGTAATTTTTTTTTAAGTTAAAACAAATATATAAACTTGAACTTATATTACTAATGCATATTTATTTAATGCATGATTTTGTTTTTGCCAATACATTAATTGCTTCGGAAAAAATACAATATTTTGCATTTTCTTTTCTGATACTTAATAGAGCAACTACTTTTAAGCGTTTTGAATACATACTTGAATGAAGATAATTCTTTATTAATTTTCTAGGGCATTATAAGTTTGTTCAAACTGTGCATACATTGCTTTAATTAACCAAATCTATTTTGCCTACCCAACGAATGTCGCATAATGATTTCATAATAATATTTAAATACTTTTGTAGAATTTCCTACCTTTTTGCAGAAGCAGAAAATATGCAATAAATGCTGTAATATCTTTAAAAATTTTTTACAATATATATTACTGGAAGTAGTATCACAAATTAGAAGATTAAAAGAGTGCGATAAGAAAGGCACACAGTTTGCATGAAGATTTAGAGCAATTATTCTAGATTGTACACTTTTATATTTCTCTTTCATGTTGCTACCGATGTCGTTTGCCTGCCCTCTACAATTCAAAATATCTAAATCAAGAAAGTTCATTTAATCCTTTGAATAGTTTTTGTTAGTTCTTCTCTAATCACTTCAGTTACTTCAATAAACTTTATAAATGACTCATTTAGCTTTTTAATCTTTTTTCTATATGTCTCATAATGATTGAAGTTTATTTCTTTTGAGAAATATCAGGAGTACAATCCATTTGGATACTATAATACATGGCCGCTTTTATATCGTCTTTAATTTTGTTACGGACTTGATTTCCTCACGACGTAAGAAAACGCTCAGCCAGTCACATGTAAACAAATTAGTATATATACTTCCAGAACATTAATCTATTATTGTTCAGAACATTAATTTAGTTCTTAATCAAGCTGGGGCCCCTCAATCACGGGGCCCCAGTGCATTGCATCTGTAGCACCCCCTACATGGCCGGCCCTGAAGAGGTTATACTTCCTTCTAAATTAGTCACTTAATATTTATTACTTAATATGAATATCTTTCTTGAAGCAGCTTATATTTTTTGCAGAATATAACAATAACAGTAAAGCTGAAAAATTAGATGTTTTTTTAAAAATACATAAAATAAATCAGATTTTGATAATAATCAAATAAATTATAAATCAAAGAGCTATAAAAACATGATTATTTAACAAGAAAATGAATGCATAAAATAACTTTTACTAAGATGGAATGGTTTTCAGTTTTTTTTTTTTTTTTTTTTTTTTTTTTGCATGACTTGTTATCATTGCTTTGGGTCACATGTAGAAAAACTATCTCAGGTATTAAAACAATTAATAAATGACGTTATTGGCTCACCAGCATTTTATAACAAAATTAAAACTAAAAAGTCTGAAACAATGTAAAAACTGTTTGATTTTTGTATGACATAAAAGCATATTACTTCATTGAAAATTGAAAGATAATAAAATAGAAAAAGAACTGAAAGAAAATGAAATTGAAGAAGAATTGAAAGAAAATGTGGATATTATTATATAACACAGCATTAATAAAACAAAGTAATTTATGCTTTAAAGATGAAATGAATGATAGAAAATCAAAAGAGAGTTATATACTTGATTTCAAAATAATAATAATAAATTAGCTTCTGATGATGATAAGATGTTATCTTATCCTTGTTTAGGATTCAGACACCATTTCTTTTCTTTTCTTTCTTTTCTATTTTTTTTTTTTTTTTTTTTTTTAGAAATATTAACTGGGTTTTGAAATATTCTAAGACATTTTAAGCATTTTCAGAGCTCTCAAGCCTAATCAGTGATGCAATAACTTTTTAATGAATCACAACTTATAAATCCATTAATCATATATTCTCTAACATTTAGTAATTTCCTATGCATTGTAAAAAATTAAGCACTAAATGCATCCTAAGTTAAATTTATTTTTAAAAAAAAATATGTTTAATCACGATATATGAATTTTAGAAAAAATTAACAGACTATACTTTAGAGAATACTTAAAAATTTACTTTTTATATATTGTTCCATGCCTTTTCATTCATTAAAATATAAAATGCAGCACTTTCATTATATCATCTATTCACTTGCAGCCTTTACTAATATTATCACCAACATCAACATTAATTTACAAAGTACCTCAAAAATAATTTTTTTCTTAAAATAGGTGCACAGTTTCATGCTTTTTCATTCATTAAAATATTAAACATGCTACTTGCATTATATCGTCTACTCACTTCCAATATTTACTGACTGGGGTAAAATCAAACACAGCTCACCATTTCTGGAGGTGGAAGGTCCATAAATGGCAGGACTGTGGGCTGCTGGAGTAAGGGAAATACCGCTGTCTCGGTGAATGAGAAAGCGCTTTCCTTTAAAGCTTAGTCTCTCAGTAGTTTTAGTGGAAGTTACAGAAGCTGTTAGAAGAGGAGACAGGAGAAAGGCAGGCAAAGGAAATGAAGAAGATAAAGACACACATTAAATGTAGGGTCAAGAACACCATGCTGCACACAGAAGAACATTCACATTGTAGGTGGCAGACAAAAATGAAAGTAATACATTTTGAGAGTTAGTACTGTAATATAGGTGCCAATACCCTCGTTTTTTATTACTTTTCTTTAATAAATTCATCAAATTAATACATTTGGAAATCGACTACCCAAATAAATAGGGAAATGATTAGAAGAGAATTAATTGCATTATTAGTTTATTCTCCCAATTCAAATGTGTAGTTCATTCTTTATACACTTACAATTTATCAAATTATTCTGTTATTTGAAAATGAGAAGATTCTCCCCCAAAAAACACACATTTATTTAATGAAATGAAATAATCACAAATCAAGAAATAACACTAATCTGAAAAATGATCTATGAAAATGAAACAAAGTGGCAAAAATAAAATGCTTCCATTAAGAACACAAAAAGGGAACAAATTAATCAGTGTTTTTTGATGAAGATTAATTATTATTTTATATTAGTATTCTTCATGAACTGATAAAAACTGATTACATAAAAATTAGTGAAATTAGGAAGAAGATTTTTCTCTAATGATTGAAATAAATTGAATATTAGAAAAATGAAGAGAAGCAAATCATCAAAAATTTTCTTCTTCCATCTTATTATTAAATTATAATTAAGACGTAACAAATTCATTATTTTATATGGAAAAAGTTAAAATAATTTTAGAAGGGATTATTTTCCTCTGAATAATAACATCAGTATGAAATGAAGTAATAAAATGTGTCATTGACTTAAATTGCTAAAAAAAATGATTTAAAAAAATAAGGTTGTGTAGGTAAGAACTAACAGAAAAGAAAAGTTGGACAAATCCATATTTTTATAATTCTTCAGAATAGAAAAACTTAGATTTAAGAATTCATTTTTTTACAAGTAGAAAAAACCTTTCAGATATCTGTATATTTCATGGAATTATTAAATATAGCATAGTTATACAATTATTATTATTAAGAAATCATTAATAAATATTGTTTATGATATGAATTTTACACAATAATGTCTTTTTTCCTCCTTATTAAGGAAATTCTTAGTCACAACAATGTAGAATGCTATTAAATAAGCTTTGCATTTCTGTTTTAGTTCCCCTCCCCCCCCCCAAAAAAAATGAACATCAACTAACACATATATGCAATGTAGTCCTAGAATTTTAACAATTCATTTACATAAAAATGTCACAAAGTTTATATGTAATATGCATAATTCATGAGTATTTCAATAAAAATTATTTTAAAAAATTGCTATAGATATTTTGAATAGAATTTATCTGTAAACAAAATTTTGACAAAATATAGATAATGATATGAGTAAGCAATCAATTACAATTAGAGGTTAAACCAACTAAATTAAATGGGATCCAAGTTATATTCGATTAAAGAGAAAGCAAGTATGCAAGCAGTACATTAAATCAAGGATTTTGCAGTTCCAAATTCAGAACAATCACAACAATGAGAAGAGTAAGAGTAAGTATGATTCAAGGTCATACTCATTCACTACATAAAGATATATAAGAAAGAAATTTTAAGAGCATAATTTCAAGATAAATATTTAAATAAAAAATATTTTGAAATAAATCTTTCTCTTCAAAAACTGATGTTTGTACTGAGCCTGAGATGTGTGTAATTGAATAATAATTTAAAAAGAATCTCAGATTTCTTCTCAGGAAGAAAACTTTCCAAAACTTGTAGTCATTTTCTTTATTCTCATACTCTTTTGATATAAAGGGTATATTATTTTCTTTACTCTTTTCTTCCAAAATATTTAAACTTCTTTTAAATAAGTGAACTGAAAATACATTAAGGAACACATACTTACACTTCTGCTACACAAATGAACAAAATACTGCTGAATTGATGAAAGTAACTTTAGCACTTAAAGTTTTTAAGTTCATTTTTGTCCACCATAGAATTATAAAAAAACCAGGAGAGCACAATATTATATTGTTATGAAGTATTTGGGGAAAATTATTTTTCAAAATATGGAAATTTAATAATTACTTTGAACAACTCCTACATAAGGAGGAGGACTTTCTTCACGGAGGGTTGTGTCACTACTGCTTAAGCTCAGGGTACTCAAACCTGAAATATTAACAATTTATTTACATTTTCCATGTAAATAAAAATAATGTTTTAAAAAATGTAATAATATATGACAGTATTATATAAAGGAAAAAGAACAAAGATATATTTTAATAACATGTGGGAAAACAGTATTGAAATTCAGTTTCTGATTTTTTATGACTTATGCTTTTCAAGATTATAAAAAAAAACTGACAATAGAAGGAACAAAATTTTTAAGGAGTACACAGGCTCTCAGTCTACAACCACCTACACTAATAAAATCGTTTAAAACTGCCAAATTATTTTAACTTTTTAATTAGACAATAAAATTCTGAAAAAAGAAAAGTTTATCATATTTTTAGCATTATATGATAAATCAATTTTCCATGAATACAAAATAAACTAAACAAGCTCATCAGAAAACAGATGTAAAATCTTCAGTATTATTCATGAAAAAACATTTTAAAAAATTAGAAATCTTTTTCTAACTGTTATAATCATTTCAAACCATTTTCCAGCAAATTCTACAAATGCCTTGAAGCTAAAATGTTTTTGTTTACAATGTTTTTTCCACCTAAGTAAACTTATGAATTAAATGCATCAGAAATTTTTTATATGAAAGAAAAAAATTGTACAAACAAGAGTTTTAATTGTGGAAAGTAAAATATATATATATATATATATATATATATATATATATATATATATATATATATATATATATATATATATATATATATATATATATATATAACAGTTTAAAACCTATAAAGAAAAAGAGTGATTTCAGTAACTAAATAAAGGCATTAAAAATTAGATTCATAAGACTTTTTTCTCTCAGTGTTTATAATGACCAAACTAGGGAAATGAAGTTGAACAATTTCAAAGGTTTGAATACAAAATGAGATTTGACAATTACTTAGATTACAATTGCCTGTAATTTTAAAATCTTTCCCTTCTAAATAATAATAATTTTAAATTTACATATTTTTTTTTATTTCTAAGACAGAATTAATTTTCTTGAAATGTGCAAATCCTTTAAAATAATGTAACTAATGAGATTTATTTCAGAGATGAATTTTCCAATTTGTCAAATTATAATCTGGCACAAAAATTTATGTACAATGAAAGATAAATATTATTAAACTGCAAGAAATAAGAGTCTGTATAATTATCTTCATTCATCAGGCTAAAAAAAGGGATAGCAAAAGGAACCTTAATGGATTAATTTGAATATAATATCAAAATAATGAAAATTTTCACAAGACATTAAAAAAAAGTCTAAAATGAAAAAATGGTAAATAGTTATACAATCAGAATATCAACAATGAAAGACGATTTAATATATTGTATGTTTCTCCAAAAAGGAATTAATTTTTAAACTAGAAAAAAAAAATTCTTTTTTTTAAAAACAGTTATAAAACTACAAATAATCAATATTATAACGGTATATATAATACTGTAATTTAATTATTTAATTTATGTAACATCTTCTTACCTGAATGAGTACTCCCTACAGTACCATTTCCTTTCCCAGATTTAAGAATATTCTCTAGAAACGTGAGGCCAGGGTTTAAAATGATAGGCACTCCACACAACACCTCAATCTGCTTCCAACGGTGCATTCGCTCTTGAAGGTCATTGGTAACTTCAAATAGAGCAGATCTGCAAAAATGCATTAATTTATTCTAAACAGAATTTTAGTTATATATCACAGAATCAAAGACTAAAATGGCATTTTTTAAAAAGCAAATAAATTAGAAAAAAGATATAATGAAATTTTTTTTCTTGGAATGAATATGGAACTTATCTGTTTAGTGATTTAAGAAAATTATATTAAATACCTTATTAACAGGGTTAAATTTAAATATCAACACAAATTCGAGTAAGATATAATGCCAGTTATGGCTTCAATGATTTGATAACAATTCCAGTGAATGTTCTGGTAAGCTCATCTTGATTTTTTATTTTATGAATTTCCATGTCACAAAATGATTTCTTCTAAGAAACATCAGTGCTTTTAATAGGTGATTAATTTTAGTTTCCCAGGGGAGTTGGGGTATGTTTTCTAGATATTAATAAGTGATTGGACTTTCCCAATAGACTATAATGCCTCTCTGGAAATGAAGAAACAAAAATATAATTTGAGACCTTGGCTTGGGAGAAAGGCATTTCCTTATATCTTATTACAAAAATTCTTGCACAGAAAAAAATCCTTTGTTCAGTGTACAAGTTTTGATTCAAAATACAAAGAAGTTTTAATAAACTTCATTGTAGTCAATCATTAAAAGTAACATATTTTCTTGAATAGCTTGGAAAGCTGAATGAGGATGGAATATATCATTAGTAAGCATCCGCAAAAGAAAAAGACAATAAGATTTCCATTTTCAATGAAACAGGACTATAATACATTTAAAAAAAACAATTAAAATCAATATTGACAAACAGAATTTGAATACAACAGACTCTTGATTATTTAATGAAGTTAAATTAAAAAATTCTCTGCAATAAAATGAGAATTAATTTATTTTCATAAAGCATTACTTTTTCAAAAATTAAATGCTGTCAAGTTTTGATGATGCATAATGATTTAATTTTACATAATCATTAATGAACCATAAAATAATTTTAAATAAAATCTCAAAGATTCAACATTAATTTGCAAGTCATTAATATAACAACTTAAAGTTAATGATCTGTTATTAAGAATTTGAATGTATTTATGCAACACAATGAACACGATTTTAAGTTTCTTGCAAGGAAATTTATCTTAAAATATGAGCAACACTTTTATTTCTTCAGGAGTTCTTTTCCAAAAATAAATTTTTTTTAACCAACAATATAGTATATAAAAAACATTTAGAATATATAAGCTAGCACTCAGAGAATAGAAAATATGAATATGATGAAGTTATTGTACAAAAGAAATGTTTTTAATCTGGCACAAGGGATAGGGAAAGAATCATTTATAGAATTCTAGCTAGTCAGTTTTTGTTATTTGTTTTGCCCTCCTCTTTATTAGTCTGGACAGAATAAGTTAATGCATCTTAATAATAAATATACTTTATTATTCAATTAATATATTGTTAAAAAATTGATATACATCCCAATATAATATATGAATAATTTTACATAGTAAAACTATTGATAATACAACTAAAGTGTAAACAATATTATTTTTTCAGATACCTCTTCAACATTGGTAAAGGAGAAGACCAAATAGGAAATATATCAAACTGATATTTCACAAAATTTAACAACAAAGATTGGATAGTTAGGAGAAGAAATAATTGTTGCAAACATAAGATGATACATTGGCAATTTAACAGCTACACATAGTTTAAATATATTTTTTTTTAATACAGCGTAAAAATAAATGCAATTTTTTCAAATATTTTATGGAATTATATAATATTAACAATTGTCAAGAAGTATATTTTGGAGTATTTTAAAATATCTTCAAATAATAAGGCTAATATAAAAAAATATACTTACTTGGCTTTTACAATACGATCATCTACATCATCTATAGAGCTACCATGAGCTATTCTAAATGCACCCATAAAAGTAGCTCTTTTTTTACTCAATTTTTCACACTGAAATGAAAATGACACACAAATGAGTTTCATTTTGAAACAGTACATACTCACAAAAAAATAATATAGTACAATTTGTAGAGGAATTTACTGAATTGGAATGACTTTGATCATACCTCTAAATCATTTGATTTAAGCACCCTTGATCATTTGATTCAGTTAACTATAATTGATATGTTCATACTTATTTTCAAGCATATACAGTATATTATTAAAAACACTGATGTAAGCACCGAATTGAAGTAAGACAAAAATATATTATGTATTTGAAATAAAATTATACTCAGATCATTTTAAAACTGTTTAAACATCAGTCATTAGATTTTTCAAAACTTTTATTCCAATATATAAGTGTGAGAGGACTGGAAAATACCAAAAGATTGTACATTTCAAAAAAAATATCAAGACAATTTTTGGATATCATGGTAATAATATCAGAACAAAATGTAAAACTTTTGACTTTCCGATGAAGCGTGCACAAAAATGCATGGCAGAGGCAATATCTGTCGGAAATCTGGATATCTGGAATTATATTATTACTGAAGCAAATCATAATTATAGTTCTATGATTTTACTTTCACATTTTATGTTTCCAATAATTATACTTTCTAGAAAATTTCATTTTAATAACTTTTAAGTAATTTAAGGTTTTAAATGTTCTAGAAAATGAAATAAGGTAAAAATTAAGAAAAACAAACAAACAAAAAAGTTAAATTAATTTATGCAAAATGCATAGCTTTTATAAAAAATTCAGAGAATAAATAGTTCGTAATAATATTGTTTCCTTAAATATCAGATGTTACTTACCCCTTCTTTTGCTGCCTGTAGCTGTTGCTCGGCAATAGCTTTCTTAGCATTGTAATTTTTTAACTCTAATTCATGAGTGAGTTGTAGCCACTGTTGCAGTTTTGTGGGTGCTACCCAATGCCTGGCCTCCAATTTTTTCTCTGCTTCACGCAAATCATTGCGAGCTAACTGCAGTTCACGTTCCAATTCAAGCAGTCGGGCCTGATCACCTACTTCACCTCCTTCACACATGGCATGATCTAAATATTTCTGCTGAAAGAAAAAAAAATGCATGGTATTTAGAAGATGAGCATGACAAAAGAAATATAAGAAATTTCAAATTTCAGGTGAATTTTATATATAGTCTATAATGGCAGTTTTCGCAAAAGTAAGTAATAGAAAAACAGATTAAATTGTGCACAATGAAATAATTTAAATCTTTTTTTTTTTAAATGTGCATATTAGTCGAATTTTTTAAAATCGCATTGCTTTTCTTCTGAAAATTGATTTTTCACCCAATTTCATTAACTTTTTAAAAAATCTATACAAGTTCATCTCATAAGAAGTTTTTATTTATTAAAACAAAGTGATGCTTTTAAATTTTGATTTATATAAGATATTACTGCATTTTCTGGGTGTAGAAAGCCATAGTAAAGAGATTATAATAATTCAACAGAATAAATTGAATTTTACATAAATGAATAATAATGTGATATTAAAAATGTTTTGAAAATTGGTAGATTAATCCAAAGTCATCTTTCTGAATTAGTCATCTGCAGAATGTTCTTGTTAAAAGAATCAAAAATTGATCTTCTGATATCAAAATCGATTCTTTGAATATCCTAAACAAGAGATAGAATTTTAAGCCAAGGAACATATATAGACAAGTATACCATAACAAATCAAAGATTCCAGAACCTTGTTAGTTCAAGGATTCAGTTTCTGCAGATATATGTGCTAGAGAGAAAAACCCACATGCCAAAGATTAAAACCTCAGAATAGCTGCCTTCCTATAACAACCTGCTTGTTGACTGGAAACTGCTAAAGTTACATGATCACTGTGGGACACTGAACTGTTATTTCCAGTGCATAAGATTTTGTTGAATACAGTTAGAACAATAAAAGGGCTTAAGAACAAGTAATATTCTTGATCAAAGGGCATAAGATCTGGAGCATGTGGATCGAGCTGTCATCTTACAATTCAAAGTAAAAAAATTAAATAAAGGTTAATTAATTAATTAAGTACTAATTTTCAAAATAAGCAGACAAAAAAAAAATATTTTCAAAATATAAAAAAAAAATAATCAAAATTGATCAAAAAATTAAAATAAACTTAAAAGATACACAGTATTTTCAAAAGAGAGAAACAAATGAAACAAAAACAATAAAATTCACACACAAAAAAAATCCCCCATAAAAATACACAAAACATTTCCATAATGTGGAAAAGAAAATATTGAGGTACAATAGTAACCGAGATGTCTTTTAGACCAAGAAATATAGTATTTAAAAAGCATTTCAGTTGCTAAAAAATGAGTGGGATTTTTAGTTAGTTAAGTTAGGACATAAAATTTTGATCTTATAAAGGCAATGTATGACAAATCAGAATGAGATATAATAAGCAGCATATTTAGTGTGCGTAATAAGAGAGGACATTTAAAAGTCATCTATTACAGTTTAAAATAAATAGAACACTTAGTGTTATTTTCTCCAATAGGATTATTCCAGTAGACATTATGGCAATTTAAGGGCATGAAATGGCAGGTAAACATAATAATATATTTCATGCAATATTTTAAAAATTAAAGTACTAAAAATGAAGTACATGCAAGAAATGAATATTACATGATGGCTCTGGACTTGAAAAGCCCAAATATGTGCAATAGGCTTTTGTCCATATATAAATTATTGTCTTGTATTAAAAGGGGAGTCAATGGAGGATTCTTTTTCATTGCTGGAGTTCAATTTGGAATATGTTCTTGAGGGTTGGGCTTTAATTAAGAAAGGGCTTCTTGAGGAACAAGACAAGTCATTTATTATTTTATTTCTTATTTACTTGTTAAACCAAACTAATTTCCACTACAGAGGTCAATTGGATGCCATTTTTTTTAAGTGGTAGGAGGCTGTAAGGGAACAGTTGTTTGATAATGCATAAGGCTCTCTTAAGAAATATACAGATAGAAAATTTCATTCCTTATCTTATAATTATCTTGATATTTAATTCCAGAAATTTTTCACTACATTTCTTTTTAAATACCACATGCTATTGGACAACCTTTCTATAAGAAACTAATATATATTTCAAAGTCACTTATTCTTAAATATGAAAAATTGAAAATTTTTCAATTATGAAATAAGATTCATTAAATTTGTGCTTAAAGGAAAGAAATATTTGATGAGTGCAAAATATTGAAATCACATTATATGAATTCTTTCTAAGTAGCCATCTTGTAGATTCAAAGCAGTCAAAACATTTTTGTAATTAATGAATCGAACAAAAGTTAAGGTCTGTTTATTTGAAATAAATCTGATTATTTTGAAACAATCCACATAAATATTTATTACTAAAACTTCAAAGAGATGTAATGCATAATAGAACTTGCTGTCAAAGCTTTCGAATATAAATATTCTTGATTTCAATTATTTGCAAGCAGTAATCTAACGAAAACTATTAAATTTACATCTATTTATCGGAAATATTTTTTATTCATGCAGACTTAAGATTGCACATTTAAAAAATAAATGCATTGAAATATGCTCAAATTAATACCCAAAAAATAAAAATAAATTTCCTTTCCTAATAACAATGTCTTGAAAACATAAATATGGCCCTATCCATTTTTTTTAGTAAAGATAAATGCATTCGTTATAATATTTTTTTAAAATCACTGTATTTCAATAAAAATCAGAGCATTTGCTTTGTGTTAAACTTACTCATGGAAAAAAGTTTGGTTATTTTGAAACAATCCTAAAAATATTTATTATCTAAACTTTAAAAAGACGTTACATATATTAGAACTTGTTGTCATAGCTTTCAAATATAAATATTCCTAGTTTCAATTATTTGCAAGCAGTACTCTAATGAAATTTATTAAATAGACATAGAACCATATTTATAAAATAATACTAATTTTTGTAAATCAAAAGACAATTTTTAAATAAATCTTTACAAACTCATACTCTAGCTATAGAAATTTCATCTTGAAGTCTCCTCTCAAGATCTTGTTTCTCAATGCTGACAATTTCTTGCTCCTGCCTGGCTTTACTTAATCTATAAATAAATAGTAGCAATATATTAAAAATATGAAAAATAGCAACCAAAATATCCAGAAAATATTTGAAAACACAGTATATATGAAAAGAAATATTTGTTAAATAATAACTTGTTTATCAGTTCAATTTTTCCAATCAATTTTCAGGAGCAGTATTAAAAAAACGATGTCCTTAAAAATATAACCTACAGAAAAC
This sequence comes from Argiope bruennichi, assembly GCF_947563725.1. Lineage (NCBI taxonomy): Eukaryota > Metazoa > Arthropoda > Arachnida > Araneae > Araneidae > Argiope > Argiope bruennichi. Next base: position 74,672,528 of record NC_079153.1, on the reverse strand, counting down.
ATTCATTCCACTGAGATCACCTACTTAATTCTTCATTCTAAAAAATTATGAGAAACATTAAAATGGCATTCAAATATCTAAGGGAAGTACGATTTTTGCATCAGATTATTAGTAATGATGAAAAAGAAGAAAACTCTATTTTAATTTCTGAATGGACAATACAATTCAAACAAACATATACTGCTAGTTAATAAAGATAAAATAAAAATTGGTAATAATTAGATTTTATGAGTAGTCAAATATCAGAGTCAATATGAAGCTACATGAAACAAACAACAATCTGAGAAACAAAACGTAAAAAAAATTTACAATCTGAAACCTGAAGGTGTCTGCTTTCAAAAAGAAACATCAATTTAATATTTTTTATGCTGATTATATCTAATTGTTAATTCAAAATCAATACACATCACACCAATGGCATGATGTTATTACATTCTTTTTAGCCCATCTACTTGAGTCAATCATGTACAAATACTCTGGGCTAGTTTCACTCTATTCACCTCAGTCAGCATCTTGCTAGATTACCTTGAAAATGCCTCGATTTCGAACCTCTCCTTCCCCACCCACATTCCAAATGGCACAAATAAAAATCAAATGGGTTGGGCATCAGACCTTCTGTTCTCCACACCGATTTTGACAATTTTCAGGTTGATGACCATTTTGGCGTGGGATGATCGTGAATAACAGGTCTAACAGTATATCCTTTGTCTTTTTCAGATTAAATAGATTGTCCATAATATAACGGAATTTTCATAACTCTAACTTAGCAGTACAGTAAACAACTTTATAAATAAGAATAGTTTTGAAATACATAAAAGGGGATAGCATATTTTTAAAAATTCAAAGAATATTTTTTATTTATTTAATTCAGAAAGCGTGTTAGAGTTATAAAATTTCTACTGCATTTGAAAAATTGAAATATTCAAAGCACTTTCTCACAGTCTTAAGAGCTACTATTAGTGGGTGCCATTACTCTTTCTGGAGATCAAAGAGAGAATCTTCAGCCTTCTGGAGGGCTTCCATGTCCTTCATCATCTTGACCATGTGGGTCTGAGAACGCTTGTGCTGCACATAAGCAAACCAGCAACCACCCACTGCGATCAGCAAGGAAAGGGCAAGAAAAACGTCTTTATAATAGTTGCGATCTGGAAAAAAATGATTAATAGCAAAAATAATGATACTTTAAAATTCTACAAATTAAGTTATTACAATATATACTAATTCCACAAAATAATTTTAGAATTTTAAATTACATTAATGAAAATGAAACTAAAACTTTTAAAATGAAACAAAAGAGGATTCTAATTTTAGAAACATAAATACATACAATGTTTTTAAACTAAATAACTGGAAAATGTACCCGATTTTAGCATTTCTCAATTAGTTTTGTTACACAGAATCATATTAAAAATCAGCTTTTCATTTCAACAACGTTTTAGCAAAAAATACAGCTTTCTAGATTTAAAAAAAAAAAAAAAAAAACATAACTTTCACATATTAATTTTTATGTTGAAAGCAATGCTTAGCATTAATAAGTACTTTACTTTAACTGCTATGCTGTATTGCAAAAAGAAATAACCATTTTAATTTGGAAATTTGTAAGATGGTAATATGACCAAACCATATACATTAAAATAAATGTTCATATATTAAGTATCATCAATTGCACAGTAACAAAAAAAAAAAAAAAATCCATTATTTGTTTTTCAATATTATAAGCTAGAAATTCAAAACCAATTCAGAATTAGTATTGCAAAAAATAAAAAGGCATTAAAGGTACTTACATTTAGGAGGTCCAAAGAGAACAACATCCATAGCTTTAAGCGCTATCTTTTGCTTGCTAATAGAATCTTTGATGCCAAGGTTGTGTGAAATGAAATTATGGGTGTTTTGAGCTAAGCTGAAAGATATAGGAAAATGAATGCTTTTATTTATTAAAAAAACGAAAGATGCTACAATTCAACAAAGGTTAATAAAAAAGGCAAAAAAAAAAAAAAATTAATATTTACTTAAAAATAGCATTTTTCAACGCCAGCAATAAGCTGCTTTAAAATATTTCTAAATTTCAAGTCAACTTTTCTAATAAAAGCATACATAAAATGAATGTTTTGTGCGTACACACACTGAAAGAGACATCCCTTATGTACAGTAAAAACAATCATACAAAAAAAAAAAAAAACAGCAGGAGTATTCTCCTCAAAAGTTTCCCGCCTACTTTCTAATAAAGGTATTATCCCAGAAACGGCCTCCCATGAAATTGGCGTACAATAGCTTACGGAATATTAATCATTGGTATGAATTTGCTATTTTTACTGGATGTACCGTGCCATCCTTGGCGATTAATCTCAGGTCTATGCGATTAACAGTATCCGAAAATAGAACTTATTTTTTAAATGCGCTTTCCCAAACCGATTGAAACAAAATTTTGGAACAAAACTATACTTATAATCACAAAATCCCAAAATTGATTAATATATTAGCGTTTTTGAATTTACATGTTTCTGAAAGTACTACAAAAACAGAACCGACAGATGATCAACTCCTTGTTGGATTTGGTTCAAAATTTGATAGGTGTATATAGTGCAGATATTAAATCTGTGAACTAAACTTCACCCACCTAGTTCTCTTCAATTTTTAATCGTGTTAATTTATATTCGAAGAGTCGGACAAGCAGACTTTCTCCGAACGGATTTTGCTCAAAATTTGATAGAAATCTGCAAATTTGGTGTAAAGATCGTATACCAAATTTGAATCGTCTAGCTCAAAGTATTTTTGAGTTATCTTTGTCACAGACAGGTGGACATTTTCTCAAAATAAATGTGTTTTTCGAACTCAATGAGGTCTAAATATGTGGAGATTCGTCAAAATCTCGAGTCCGAATTTTTTGACGATTACTATACTCCCAATATACTACGTATACGAGAAAATGAAGGAAAGACATTTTTCTATGACTTACAGAGGAAGAACTGCTCCATTCACTCCATTGTTGCGAAAATTGTGCTCATATTGTGGTAGCTCAACCTGTGTAATCAGCCATTCCACAGTTTGATCAACCGTCCAATTGTGCACTGAAAATAAATACAGTACTTTATTTTTTTAAATACATATAAAACAAATTTCAGTTATAGAAATCGGTCAATAATGTCATCCTCATTCCAATATTAAAAGCAAATATGCTTATTTATTCTATTCTTCCTTTTACAGCAATATGATTTTTTAAAAGCTTTAATCGTACACTAAGATTTTACATTAACTTTATTTATGAAGTTATTTATCATGTAGAGTTAGAAGGAACTTATTATATAGAGTTGCTATTTCAGATTTTAATTCGCTCTGAGAAATAACCTTGAAATCAAATTCTAACAATAATGATAAGGAGCCACATAATATTATAATGATCCTAAGTATAATTACAAAAGAATTCCTTTTTATCAATATCTCATCATAACTACACTTATTTTCCTCTTCAGTGTAACTGATGACACTTTCTGTTGCAACATTTATGACAGATTACTACAAGAACAATAGAAATGCTTCAACTTTCCAAGTAAAAATATAAAATCTGAATTTTAAATGGTTTATAATTTTTGTTATCTTATATTCCGTTCATGTACTCTCTCTTTCTTGTCTTCCAGAGAGAATGAAAATTTTTTTCTTGTACCTGATATATATAATATCAGTTCCCTTCGATCAAAGATGTATTGATTTTATTAAAAATATCTTTGAACATCTTTTGAAATGTTTTAATGAATTCTTTGAAATAATAAATTTGATATATGATTCACTGTGATATTTAGTTGTATGACCCTGCAACAGTAAATAGAGAAACTATGAGACAGTACTGAAAAATAGTATTTAGCATGTCTCATGTGTTTACATTTACATGGATAAAATTGTTGAACAATGTTATGAAACAACAAAGACGAAATTACTTCCTGGCAACAATTTACACAGGAATTGCGAAAAACTTTTGGCGATACCACATAATACATCAACTAAGAGGAAAGCTTACTGAAATACCTGGAAAAAGCACACAATCTAATATTGCCAGTAGACTACAACAATGCGAAAGAGTTACGTCAAAAACAATACAAACTTGTGAAAAATATAATATAGGCATCATGTGCTATATTAAAATAACGAATAAAGATAGTGTAGTGATTATAAGTTCATAATTTTTTTCTTAATTTAGCTATTAATCATAATTAATTTCATCCGTCATATCCGCTGATACTGTCTAGCATCTATGATTCCTTACACCAATATATTTATTTTATGAAACCATTATTTGATGGCAGATTGAAAAGTTCCAGTTTCTCTTGAATAGATTAGTTAAGATTAATGTCCTATTTTGAAGCTAGAATTACTTTGCAAAGGATTTAATTTGATTTGAAGGCATAAACATGGGCTCACGTGATACACAACAAACCAAGGTCAGAGCCCTAGCTACAAGAAGAGAAATATATTGAAAATGATCACAAATACACCGGTCTTTTGCTGATGACACTCAAGAAAAATCATGGGGCTTTATTTACGAATAAAATAATCATATCAAAAATAAATAAAAGAATCGTATCAAAAACTTCCGATAAGTACAGGTATATATTTAAATTATTCAAGAATATATTTAAATGGTTGATGCAAAAAAGCTAGCATGGAAAATTAACAGGAATGACTTTATTCTATCAAAACTTCTTTTATTTGTATGATTGATTCGCTACGGCAATTGAAAAAATATAAGATTGCAGCTCAAGATAAATTAGATAAGAACAAATTCATGTATGTACTATGAGACATGTTTTTAATACAATTTTTGAATTTAAAAAAATATTGTGGTAATTATAATTACTAAACTTCAAAAGTCAACAATGATGAAATTTTCTGTACTTAGCCTTTTTTTATACGTTACTTCAGTATCCAGTAAAAAGATTGGATTGATAAAACTATAGCACACTGTTTAACAAAACAATTTTTTATTTAACAAAAATAGGTTTTAATTGTTTTTAGGTATTTCGCGGTTCTAATTTCAATTCTGATTTACTTTTGCTAAATCGAAGGCCTAGGTCTTAATAGGTCTGTATCCACTAATGAAATTTCCAACACCAAAGCAGAACTCAATGATTTGATAAGAAAAAGATCTATCAAAGCAAGGTTTAGAAATTTTAATATCTTTATTAAAGCAGGCAGAAACTGTCTAATGCTTGGTGATAAAATACCGACCTACTGAATCAGGAAGAACATTCTTTAGCATAGAGAGAAGTTAAATACTGCAATAATATTCTTCAGATTCTTTTTCACAAGGAAAGAGACTATGAAACAGATGACTGGAAACTTTTGTAAGTCGTTTGATTTATAGTTTGAAATGTGTATTATTGAATAAAAGTAATCACTAATCCTCCCGACCAATTGCTCATTCTGGAAGCCATAGGGAAGAACGTCAAAATGTTAAAATGCAGATTAGAACATCAAATTAAATGCAGAAAATTCTAGAATCAAAGGCATCAGTGATCTATTTATGTTATTTAAAAATGGTCGATTTCCTAATCGACAATAAAGCGGATGTATGAAGTATCCTGGTTTCAATTGCTTGAATCATAGTAGAACACAGGAAATCACTAGGGAAAAAAAAGCGAAATGACCCTTAAGGGAAATGCTGATTACAGATGTAGCTAATGTTATCACAGAATTTATTATCTTAATATATATAAATTACGTGTCACGTTGTTTGTCCGCGATGGACTCCTAAACTACTGAACCGATTTTAATCAAATTTGCACACCGTGTGCAGTTTGATCTAACTTAAAAGATAGGATAGCCCTTTTTTGAATTTTTAATTAGAATTTTAATTATTAATTAAAAACTAACTTTCCCGCCAAAAAATCGTTTCATTTTCCCCACCGCCAATCTTATCTTAATATATATAAATTACGTGTCACGTTGTTTGTCCGCGATGGACTGCTAAACTACTTAACCGATTTTAATCAATCTGTGTAAAAAAGCATGGTGGTCCCCATGACTGGTGTTCTCCTACCGTTTCCCTTGAATAGTTTACTACTATGTAATATAACAAAAACCTTAGCCACAGCAACGAGTGGCCGGGTCTGCTAGTTGTTTAATAGAAATACGATAATTTTTCAAATGTTTTATATAAACATATGTTAGGTATATATGTATTATATGTTGTTGTTGTTTCTTATAGCACTTGATATAGACAAGCCCGCTGACGAACCATCAGCGATTTTAAGCCAAGAGAGCGTCTCTTGTTTCAGTAGCGCCATCTAGGGCCAAGAGTACGACTTAGTTACTCATGCGTCACAACCCTTTTTACGGGGCGGACTTCATTCATACATTTCATTCACTCATCCACAGATCATAATTTAGACCTGAATCAGAGAACCAGTATCCCCAGGGGTATTATCTCGATTTGGAGAACTTTTGTGGCCATGACAGATTTATATGTGCGCCAGTCATCGCACACAGGTCTTCAACCGGCGGGGTTCGAACTCACAATCGCAGGGATGCGAATTCAACGCCCTGCCAACCAGGCTATCCCGGTCCTCTATGTATTATATATTACTATGTTAGCCACTCAATAAAGATGATGATGGCTTTCCACATTGTTTTTTCATGAAATCGTTTAATCATTTTTTTTCCTTATTGTGAAAGCTGTGGTTAGTAAAATTGATTTTACATTAACTCCAAAACAAATTTTCAGTCTCTTGCAATAAAATGTCAAAATAATTTTATTCAATTCAAGCTCGCTGAATGAAGAGATTTTTGTTCAACAGATAAATTTTGTGCAGTGCAATATTTTCTAACACTGCTTTCAATTTGGTATATTTTATAATGTGATAGAGGGCATTTGCTTTTAACTTTGCTTTCTAATTATATATTTTTATAATTTCATTTTAAATGCGCAGTTATTATAATTCGAATTCTTTTCCCGACTAAGGGATGGTAAAAAATAAGTTTTATTTTTCACAAATTTATTACTTAGTGAATTCTAGAATTATTTTTAAAAAATATACCAAGTATTTTTCTTGATTTAATTATTTCCTGATTTGTTTGTTTAAATGTACAAAAGAACACAGTAGAATATTGCAAACTGCAATATACTCTTTTTGTTCCAAAAATAGTTATATATATATACATATATTTTTAATTTTTTTAGTTCATAGCTGATATATATATATAATTTTTTTTTTTTATTATGAAAACTTTATTCTATTTCCAACTCCATCTTGTTTTTATAAGTTTCGAGGGGAGGGGAGAAGAAAAAGTGAATTTAGAAAAAGGAGAGAACGGTAAACGAAAGATAGTGATATAGAACAGGGGTGGGCATTAAGTCGCTCCTGATCGACCGATGGACCACCAAGACATTTTGAGGTAACCGCCTTTGCTAAGATGCGCATACTAAAAGAAATCAATCGTGACATTCATGTGCTACGCATTTAGCAATGTTGATGTGGAAGAAATAACTGAAAATATAAATTATATATTCTCCTTATTTCTTGAGGAAAGTGGAGTTTTCTTTGCTTCAAAATGACATAATTTAAAGCACATAGTTCAGAAATTAAGAATAACTTTTAGAATCTAACGAAGGAAATAAATTGCCCTCATTTCAAAAATATTGCTTATCATTTAACATTGTTCTTGGGCTCCACCTATCTGAATCTGAATTTTCAACATGAGTATAATTAAGATAACATATTGTTCCCATCTCATAGACGACCACTTAGAATCCAGTCAAGATTAGCAATCAGTAATTATATACCGATATATTCAAGATTGGTAGACAATATGCAGACTAAATCTTTTACTAATTATAACTACGAGAACCAACTTTAGATCCAAGTGATTTATTTTTTAAATGTATTTTGAATTGTTTGATATTAAATGCATCGTTTAATTTATATTTGTGGCTATTATTATTATGTTTGTAGTTGTGTAGGTAAGTACATATTCCGTATTTATTATTAAGTTATAATAAATATTGTAGATCTTTTTTTTTTAGCTCAGAATACCTATGCAACTGGATGACGGCAGCACCTTGAAAAAATTACAAGTAGTCCTTACACTAGAAAAGACTGCCCACCTCTGATTATAGAAGGTAAGAAATCATTTCAAATACAAAATTTCAATTTAAAAAAACTTTACATTAAGTAAAAATGAATAATAGCCAACTATTTGCGCGCGCGCGAGAGAGAGAGGGAGTATCTTTCTAAAAGCAAATTTAAACATTTTATGGAAGCATATATTGTGAATTCTCATAAACATTTAGCTTCAACGGGTAGCTAAAATTATACTTAACAATTTTACCCCCACTCACATTAATTTATAGAATGAAACAAAATTTTGATTCATAGTTGGCTCTAACTAATGCATAATTGTTGAACAAGACTTATTCAACAATGCCGAGTCTGGCTCTAGGTCGAAGCACTTTTGCTTACAGCATTGAAGAGTTACAATATCATTTCAATATTGCGCTACAAGTAATGAAGCAAATGACATTGAATAAGAAAAATCCATCCCTGTCAGTTAGTTACACGAGCCATCCCATACATTAGACACTTTCCTTCTCAAATATTCAGAAAATGAAAACAGAAAAAAGAGGAGTAGAAGAAAAACATTAATGACTTATCAACCTGAAACTTCAGTTATGACATATTACGAAGATACATGGCATTTGACATTAAATCAAACACAACACGTCTTCATTTCCTAAATTAAGACGGCAGGTTTTTATTTATTTACTACTTTTAAGCAAGGCGTTCAATTCTTACGATTCAGTTTTTTTTAAAAAAATCATATTAAGTAAATACTTTTATTATTTAATATTTTTCACTGTTCCTGCCTTACTTCATAGTGAATGATGAAATGAAACATCATTTACATGATTAAAAAAAATTTCAAATAATAATAATAATAATAATAATAAAAACCCTAGCCGAGATATAAAAAAAAATCTGCAATGGATTTACTAGGAACTTTAGTAACTGTAAAACTATAAAAGCAGAAAACATCAGTTGAATCATAAGTACAATCTAAAATAAGGGAAGAATTCAAAGAAATCTATATACACTTTACCTTCTGATATTCTCCACGCCTGCCACAGTTCATCAACATTAATATATTTGTCATCTCCATGGAATTCTTTGTGCCTTTCCTTGTGCCGTCCATTCTCATACTGAAGTTCGTCTCGCAAGAACTAAAGAGGAAATTTTTCAAATTATTCTTTAAATTGGTAGATAATAATAATAAAAATATACTTATTGGAAAACATTGTTTGAAAAAAAAACACACCAAAGATATTAAAAAAATCAAAATCAAATACAATGTTAAAAAGAAAAGACACGAAAGGCTTCGTGAAAGAGGCACGAAATTTTCTTTATCAATAATATGATTACGTGCAGATTGCCCATTCTAATTGTTAAACAATAACTAATTTCTAAACAGTTAGAGATAAGTATATACTATAAATGTTTAAAAGAAATATATGATTACCTTTTCATTCTGTTTGAATCAATAAATAAAGTTCGAAATTTTTATATAGGTTTCCCATCCTATTAGTTAAATTTAAATGAGAACAATTTTTAAAAACGCACTTTTATTAGTACACTAAATAGCAAAACTTTTTACTTACATTTTTTTTTTTTTTTACTTTTTAATCTTAAAATCTATTGTTTCTGAAATTCACTACCAGAAACACCATTGGAACAAATACAAAATTTAATTATTCATTAAATTTAATTATTAATTAATTGACTAATAATTAGGTTCCCGAAAATATAAAACTAATGCACTATCATCGAGAACAGATAATTATAAAACTTTAAACTTAAACACTCGAAGTGAGAAAAAAATTGATTAAAAATTCCATTTTTACAAACATAAAATAGGCCAAGCTAAATAAAAAAGGTTTTATGATCTTGACACCCTATCATTTTAAATGTCTCAATCTTTGAGCAAAAGGGAGGACCCCACCCGAAATCTGAAGCTCTGACTACTCTACAAATAAAAAATTACAACCCATTAGAGCCTCCTCGAAGAGGAATTTCAAGGCTTCATAATTAAATCATTCAGACGTAAAAAAAGTGATTAAAAAATGCCAGAGTGTCAAGTTTGTTTTGCTAAATAGAATTGTGGTAACAAGAGACTATATAAAAATACAGATTTCGTAATTTGTTCAATAGATCATTGAAACGAAAAAAATCTTAAACTGTATACATATAGGATACTCGATATATTTGGTTGCTTGATATGGAAAATCAAAATATTGCCACAAATTAAATTACTTTCTACGATTTTCAATACACTACTTAGTATATTGAACACATTTCTTTTCTCTATTAAATAGAGATACATTCAACACTGTTATAGGGCAACTGTTGACTATTCTTTGCACTAAAAAATAAAGCTAAATAAAATACAACTTTACACATCGTTACCACTTTGTAATGGCCCACGTTAAAAATATTAACTTCTCACGTTAGAATATACAAGGGATATATCTAACGTGAGAAGTGTCGACCAAAGCATTGTTCAAATTCTGAATTTTATTCCAATGAATAAAAATTCAATTTCATTTCATTTCAATACCATTTCAAGAAAAAGACCTACGACAAAAACTTACATCAAAATCATAAAAACAACAAATAATTGTTAAAACTGATTTTTCCAAATTACTTAACAATTGATTATTACTCAGCAAAACTGCACGGGATTTTGCTACTACTACAGAATAATAATTTCTGTAAAATAATGTCGATTACGTCTGTGTTTTTTTTTCACTCATCTGCATTTTTTCATCACAATTTTTTTATTAACAAACTTTCAAAACTTGTCTCCATAATTTAGAATATTATAATCATCTGAATTTATTTTAACTTTTAAGCAAATGTATGTAAACCAGAAAGTATTTGGTTGGTGGAAAAATAATTGTGATTTCCACAAACAAAAGTTAAACTGTTTTTACTGAATGATTTCGGCCAATCACTCGATTAACCAAAATTATCTATCATTTGATGCCAATTATCTGACACTTTAAACTTTATTTTTTACGCAAGTTGCAAATGATTTGATTTAAAGCTGCTAGCATGGTGTTTTAATTTAATATGGAATGAGAAAAAAATAAAATTATTATTATTATATCTTCATTAATTTTATATATTTTATTTTATTTATTTACAAAGGGAAATGAGGTTATGGTGGCAAAGAGACATGTGGAGTTCTGACACAAAAGATTAAGATATCTCTCTTGTCATAAATAGTTTGCCTATTTTCGTTCGGCTAAAATAGATGATGATTAATAATTCCCATAAAAAAATCCCATTGTCATATTCCGGTAAATGAGAAGGGTTCAACCATCAACAGGCATTTGCAAAAGCTGGGATTTTACTATTTGTTCGATATTTGAATTTCACTTTAATAGAGGGAAAATTCAATCCACACACAGATTAAAATCTGCAATTTATGTCATTGAAATTATTGATAATGAACCATTTTTAAAACGAATGATAAATAAAAGTGAAGAAAGAATTGATTATTATAACATCAGTTGAAGAAAATCCGGTAGCAAATCTAATCAGCACGAACCAGGTTGAAAGCTAAATTTTTTAAAGGAACATTATGCCATTATAATTATAAAGCTATTGTGTGCTTTAAACTGCTTTCAAACTACCAAATGATTAGTTCAAAAGGATACTCTGAAGGAAACAATTAGGGAAATTAGACAAATTAATCCATGGAAGAATATCCTGGACAAGCAAATCGTTTCTGAAAATAATGCACATCATTAACGACTCTTAAAAGAAATTTAACCCAGAAGGAATGCTATATTGATTTTGAAGTCAAATTATCATTTATTTCTGTTGAACTCTTTGAATGGTAAAAAGCAGAATGATAATGACACAGAGAGATCGCATTTGGTTCGGTATTTTTAACGATAAGGACCAGAAGTCCTATGAATGCACACTAATGAATGGGGGGGGGGAGATAGTAAGTTGTTATCATACAAATGGAAAGTTATTTATAAAAACGATTCATTATTTCAAAATTTATACTTAATTGTGTAGCGGATAAAACAAGTAATTATTTCGACAATTTATAGTTCTTGCAACTATTCTTGCAGCAAATTAAAACTTTAATTTCATATAATGTTCATGTAAAATGGATTTAGATAAGCTCAACAACAGACTCTTATACCAAAAATAAATAAATGAGACTTTTTATAAACTATCTTGTGTATAAAGTATACAAAAAGAAATTTTATACTCATAAAAAACTTCGGACTCCAGATTTTGAGGAACCTCCACATTTTACACCTCCCGAATCTGAATAACAAATTTTTGAATTGTGTTTTTGCATATCTATAATGATGGCGATGTGGATATTATGCTAGTGTAAGATTTTTTTTTCTTTTTTTTTTTTGTAAGATAAGCTGAGCTATCTGCCTGTCTGTAAAAGCGTTAAATCAAAATCCCTTCGAACTAGATGGATGAAAATTTGAAACGCATACTTTATACTAAATTCATAGATTTTTATTAAATTTTGAACGAAAAGAAATCTGTCAGTCTAATTGTTTTTTCGAATACAATTTAACATAACTACGAAACGGTATATACAGATAAATAGAAATTGATACAGAATTTTATCATCTAAAGTAAAAGATCTACAATCAAAAGTGACACGTCCAAAGGTACGCAGAAATTTTGAATGATTGGGCCCCGCGATACTGGTTGGAGCTGTGGTTCGATCCTAAGGGGTATGTGTCATCTTCCACGGTACAACTCTCTCATGTAGGAGGGATGTCCGATCATCGGTAGGAGGGAATCGTACCCCACATTACTTCTGAAACCATCAAGGTGGTGAAAGGCAATCACCATACTGGTAGTTTCTCATCCCCAAATCTGAGGTACCATTTGGGGGGAGATAAGTTTTAACCTGAGTCAAATTTTTGGGCCAAATGCATTAATGGATTGATTGTCAATCGGCTTATACATTTACATGCATGCAAATGCTATATTTTAAAAAAGGCATTTACCATTTGGGGGGGAGATAAGTTTTGATCTGTATCAAATTTATAAGCTTTCAAATCAATATTTTTTCCTTTAAGTTTTTAGAGAAAAAATATTGATACATTTTTTAAGTTCAATTTTCTGGTTTCTTTCTTTTTTTCTTTTTAACTTTTATTTCCTCGTATACAAAATATAGAGAAAATATTGTTAAAAAAATTCGAATTCGAGAATTTAATGAATCTGCATGGTTGAGATTTAACAGGATTCCAACCACAATTTTGACGTCATGTTTGTCAGTTTGCTTGTGACTAAGATAACTCAAAAACGTTTTGATGATGAAATTTGGTATATGGTCTTTACAACTAATTTATAGATTTCTATCAAATTTTGGGCGAAACCCTAATGGATTAATTCAGTCCCAATTCAGAGGACGTTCGCCTGGCAGGCTGTTAGTTAACTACAAAACGAAAAGAGCTAAATGGATAAAATTTGGTACATAGATTTAACATCTAATTATAAATATCTAATAATTTTGGAACCAAATCCGTCAATAACTTTACTTTTTGTCGGTTTATACTTCCGTTAGATTATAAACGTTATAACTAAAAAAAGCAATGTTTAAATATATGGAATTTGGTGTGTGATTTTGTGATTTTAATTGTAGGTCTGTGTCAAATTTTGGCTTCAATAGGTTGGGAAAAACAGGTCTAAAACGCAAATTTCGGTACTACTGACCCGCCTGCCAGGAATTAATCGGCAAAACAATCATTAATGATGACACAACAAACTAAGGTAAAAATGCTAAATTTATGCCAAAGATCAATAATTATTAGCTATTATTCGTAAACCTGATACAAGGTATTCGCGACCTTATTCAAGGACACAATTTTATGGGCGGAGGGGGATAACATCTTCATAGAATATGCGAGAAAGTTTTAGGGAAACCACTCAGTGTTTTTTTTTTTCTTTTTAAATATTAGTGTGTTCACGAACTGCATTGTCTTCTCAAGAAAAGAGCATTTTTAACAATAATGTTCGTGACTAGGATTGAGGAGGAAACTGTATGGAAAAGTTCAGTCAAGTATGACTTCTTTCTAGAAAAAAAATGATCAGTGGCATAAGGAAAATGAAAATTCCAGTTGTTCAGTAAATAAAAAGAATAACCATAAAAAAAAGCGCCTGCGAAAATTTTCATCAGCAGTTCTCTATATAGAGGCTCTCGATGTAGAAAATGAGTAATCCTTGCGGTTAGGATATAATTCTTAGAGGTTCGCAATGAGTACTAAAATAAGAAGTGCAGATAACATGTATTTGAAGAATTTTCATGAGATTTATTAAGTTGTTATAATTATATCGCAACACACATCATTTCTATATCAGGGAAATGACACCTTTGCTTGAAACAAAATATGCACAGCAAAGGAAATGAAGCGGCTCTATAGAGTTTAATTGTCCCTAATAGAGGTCAAATGACAAGGTAAACTGAAAGGAAAAAAAATGTGAGCAATCAAACACGATATATATCTGAAAAAAAATCGAAACCGATTTTTTTTCTTCACTTCCTAATGTTCAAAAGTTTTCAAATTTTGCACACTTTATATGATCTCCATAACGATAAAGCATTTCAATGACTTTAGAATTTAATTATTATTAAATGAATAATAAATTTAAATAAATTTGATTCATTTGAACGACATCACTTGGTAGATAATTCAATAAAAAATATTAGATGATTAAAATAAAAATCTCTATTTTTTAATACACAAATTAAAATTGATTTTATAAAACTTATCACAGTTAATAATCTTTCTAGGAGTGGCTTTGATCATGTTTCAGTAAATACAATTTCTTTTCAAATTCTTTCATAACTTGTAATTAAACATTATATTATAACTAAATAATTTAAACCTAATTGCAATTATAACCCTTATGTTCATTTTGCATAGTATACCATATATACAACTTTATAAAAATATACTACCACTATAAAATAATTTTTATAAAGTTGTATGTATGGTATACTATACAAAATGAGATGCTATACAAAATGAGGTATACTGTACAAAATGTATAGCTACCTATATACTTTTTTTTTTTTTTTTTTTGCTTTTCTTCAAAAAAGCAATCTTGACCGATAAGGGTTAATCTTGTTACAATAAATTACTATATTTCACTTTTTTAGTTAATTCTGAATTTCCATATTAGATAATTGCTATATAAATAATAAAATCTTAGAGAATGCTGAAGAATAAAATGCTGCAAATGACTTCACGGCACTCCATGCCCCCAAATCTTTCCTTCATAGTCCCGACAATACTTAGTTTCAAAATCTTTGTTTATGTTAAAAATGAAATTTCACCGTAAGGAATCTTAATATCAGTTCCGAACACACACAGCACAGACAGGATATATATATATATATATTTTAAGGTTAAGTTCCGGCATCGAATATTTTCCCTTTGCAGCATGGCAAGAACCTTTAATGATTACATCGGAAGTCGACGCATCAGCAGAAATTCCATCAAAAATGACGATTACAAAAGAAAGAGTGACAAGATGGGAAAAGTGAGAGCTTCGGGTGCCTACGCGAGCGTGCTTCTTGCATAACGTCACTGTAAGGAGTAGTTCATCCCGGAGCCCGTGGCCACGATCCAAAACAACGAGCAAAAATCGGTTATTTTCAGTCTCCTGCATCGCAACAAGAGACGGTTTTCTAAATGTCGGCGGCTTGAAAGAAAGCTCTCGCTACCACGCATTCAACAAGTGGGACCAAAAATCATTCCGAAATGTCCAGACTAGCGTCCTTCTCAAAATGCATAGATAGAAATTATGACATTTTTTTCATTTAGGACAATTTTTAATATTTAAACAAACATATCTATTTTCTGTGATTTTTCTCCATTTAGAACCGAGTTCATTTTTATTACTCTCTTAAAAATGAGAAATTTTACATTACATGTGCATATCAAATTCATATATATATAATTTAAATCATTATTAATTTCCAAACTTTTATCTTAATTTAGCCCATATTAACTTCATTCTAAATAAAATTTCCTTACCCAATTCCCGCTTTTTATTTAATTAATTCGACATGCGCTCTATAAAACTGCTAGTCGCAGTTCTCACGCTCTGGGCGAAGAGATAAAAATCCTTGACGTCTTCAACATTCTTTTATAAGATAAATAAAATTCTCTTGTCTAAATTGACATATGTCAAAGAATTCCCTATCAAAATCTCATAGTAAAACCACCGAAAGGTAAAAGTTCGGTCTCTTTTGCTCTTGTGTTGCGATGTAGACTGACGTATCTCGTCGCTTCTTCCTTGTACATGCCTCCTGTGATGAAATAAATCGAAGTTTAAAGTTATATATATATATATATATATATATATATATATATATATATATATATGAATATGAAGCAAGCATGTCACGAAAACACTTCGATCCACCCCCCTCCCAACCTTCTATCCTGAATTATGAATTTCCTGTCAATGGCTGAAATATTCAAATTCTCACGTCGCTAAAGAAAGATATCATTTTTAATGAAACTCAATAGTTTGAAAGACAATACTGGATCAATATCGTTCTAAATATAATGACGTAAGTTGATGATCACAATTGCTCATTAACTTTCACTAAAATTTGCAATTAAAAAAGTTCTTTACTCCATAAAATATCTCTTAATTGACAGTTAAGGCCATCCGTACAGTTATTTCTCATTACTCAGATGACGTAATCGTTTTTCGATCGGCTTTCCATTAAGCAATCTACAATAAAACCTCTTTAAATTAAAGACAAATGCTGACTTGTTCATTATCTAAGATAACACGAAAAAGACTGTTTAATAATGCATGAAATATGCAAAGTGAAATCTAGCAGATATTTCGCCATGATAAGTCCTAAATGGAATTTACAACCACATTTTGTGATGGAACTAAAAACACTTATAAACGTACGAGACGGTAAAAGTGATACATTTTAATTAAATATAATCAGTATTGTTAAAAAAAATTTAATATCTATTTTTATTACTTTAATTATATCCAAATTTAATCTTGATATGCAAGTATGAATTCGGCAGAGTTGCATGTGCGGTAATACTCACGAAAAGATTAATGACGAAATCAAATGTTATTATAAGTAAATATTTTAATCAAACAAAACTATCGAAGTAACTTTTTGTCACACTAAATTTCAAAAACTATATTTTTCAGAAGGTTTATATTGGAAACAAACAAACAAAAAAAATTGATTATTGAGACCTTAAAGTTTTAATTTCATATAATAAAATAATTATTTCATAAAACAGATATATATTTCAAAAAAGAAATAAGTAAAAATTATGCATTTTTGCACTCTGGTCTAGATATTTTGTTCACCGCGTCAAATTCAAAATATTTCTGGATAACAGTTGGGTGGAAAGGCATCATAAGTTTTTCGATCTGGAAGCATATCTTAAAAAGTTAGTTATATACAGAACTTTAAAAGTAGTCTAAAGAGAAATAAAATATTAAAGAATTCATTGAAAGCCTGGCAAAGGTCTAACAGTTTACAAAGACAAAAGTAGATACTTTTTTTTTTCTTTCTTATTTTGAAGACTTTTTTCGACTTAATTTCAATTGAGAAATAAGATGAAATGACACAAACTTTTCGCATAATTTTTTTAAAATGAAATCAGTGATTGCACATAAGAAATCAAGAGTTTCATAGCCCATTCATCGTATCCGCTTTTGTAACAATATGTACAAACGAGTCTGTTATTGTTAGTCGTTATCATGAACAATAATTTTTTTTTTTTCATATCTTGTGCTGTGAATTGATTTAGCATCCTAATTTGGTGACACATCTAATTCGGGACATTTATTGTTATTCCAATTTTTAAAACAACAGAAAAGATCCTTGAAATATTGAAGTGTTTCGGAGTAAAGTATGTCTTTTAAATTACTAAATACTTTCATTTAACTGCAGATTTAAATATTAAAATTTCAAAAATTCCTTGCACGGATCAGTCACGGCATTATAGTGCAAGAGATTAAAAAACGGTGAAATGAAATATCTTCATAAACATGGTTGTCGGGTGAAGCAATATTAAATTTACTAAAAGATTATTTCTTTAAACTACAATTTTAATGCTTACTTATTGTCTACATAAGAAATGATACACCGAAATCTATTATATTTTTATGAAGTTTTATATAGGTTAATTTAAATTCCATAAATATGCTGTTTTTGAAATTAAAATATTTAATTGCATTTTAAATTTTTAAATGAAAATTTGCAAACTTATAAATATATTTGCATTTCTCATCTATATATGGACGGCGAAAAACTAACAAAGTGCACTGAAAATTTAGGTTTCAGATATATTTATTAAACTTAATAACAAATTTATTAACTAGCCGGAGGTGAACAATTAGGAGGCTCACCTCTCTCAAATCACAAATTTGCTGAAAATATCAAGTTTGATAAATGTAATGTACTGATTTAGAAAAGAGAGCGTAAAATGGGAGAAAAGTTATTGTTCAGAAGAATACTGATAAAAAAAAATTGATAGGCAATTTCATTTTTAAAAAATTCAATATTTTATTGCATTTCAAAAGAAAAAGTAATTCTAATTTGAAGGGAAAAGTGAGGGATTTTAATTGAACTTATAATTACTGACCTACGATATTTTCATCGCTAAGCAAATAAAATTTCGGAATCTATAAAACAGATAAAAAAATTAAAATTAATTAATTAAACTTTCTCTATAAATTGCAGTCAATCACAGAAACTTGATGTACGAGAAGTTATGTATTCCAAACAGAGAGATTAGCTTAAAAGAAAATAAACTTTTCAAAGATAAATTCGCATGTACAGCTACCAAACCTAAATGCAGATTCTTTAAATAAAGTCTAACAATAATTCGCAATGAGATCCAGGAGTGTGCAACAAATCAGCAACTGAGGGGTCGTATTGCTAAAAAACAATCAACAGAACAGAGAATAAGATACATTAACAGAAACAAAACAATGGAGAAAATAACTGTTAAATATAAACGGTAATAACTATAAAGCTTTGTTTCGTCTCCACCGCTGCCAAGCACAAATAGAATCTAACGTTAATTTAAAACGTTCTCAGAAACCTATCGCATTATCATGGACAGGATGACGGCACTTCAGTGGAGGAAGAAGGAAAAATCGAGAAGCTGTGATAATAAGGCACTCATTAGAAAGAAGAAACCACTTTTGTTTGGGACAGAGAAAAAAGCGCACACAGAGCTATTTTTCACTTAACTGGACGACTATAAAAATCATAAGGCGTCGGCGGCAGACTAACTCATCTGTTACGAGCAGCTTGGATGACTCGCGGAAAATGAAATACGATGGCGACAATCGGTGAAGCAAAGCTTTATTGATTCAGAAGTGCAAATGCGGATGAAGAGACCGGCGTCGTTATTCACTTTCCGAAGACCCGGAATCGAATTGCAAGCGCCCGGAATAGAATCGAAAACAGAAGATTTATTTTAAGAGGCTGTCACTTAAAGACTGAACAGTTACAATCTTTTAATTACCAGAAATTGGTTGATACCGGATGAAGTGAAAATCTCAGTTGTTACAGTTCCGCTTAATGGAAAAATGAGATTTCATTTCTGGAAACTGTTAAATCTTCAAATAATGGCATTTTACGTCCCGCACTGCAAATGAGTCAAAAGTCCTTTATGAGAGATATTTATTTTTTTGTAAATATTTCGCAATCTATAACAAATTGGACTCTAAAGATTTAAAAGGCAGTTTTATTTCTTATGAAGGAAAAAAAAATGTTACCGAAAATTTTGATTATTAATTTAAAACCATATTTTATCGAGCTTAATGATTTTTTTTATTATTTAGAATTATTTTTAAAGATTCATTATTACTTACAAATCGTCAAATATTAAAATTTCAAATTTACACGGAGTAAGAGCGTCAGTGCATCTGAGTACATTTCTTAAAAGCGAAAAAGAAAATAAATTTCAGAGCATTTGTTATATCTCAAATTATTTGATTAAATCTCTTTCGAAATATACTACTCAAATGGAATGAATATTTTTGCTTACGATTACAGAAAACAAAATAAACTCGTAAGGAATGCATGGCGTAAGCAGACACTAACATAATAAACACTTTAATGTCAGTGCCTATAGCAGAAATTTGCCGATAACTAGATTTCTGTTGTTTTAGCAAACGTTGGCCCTTTTTATAAAAACATTAAAATTGCTGCAATAGTATATGACATAAAATAAGCTTTATCAGACTGCAGCGTTGAAAATTGGAATTTTTCTGCATCGAATTGATTCCTAATGCCATATTATATCTTTTCATTTTCTCATATATAGAATCTAAACATTATAATTTATTTCAGCCTCCCCTAAATCTGAAAAAAAAAAAAAAAAAAAAAGGTTTTGAAAAGAATATTCTTTTGGACGAGTAAATTCATCTGAACAGTAACTTAGAAATTCAATGAAATAGGTGGAATTCGATATTTGGTCTCCAGACAACAGCATTGTGAATCTTAATCAAATTTTGGACCATACATCTCACAGCTTTCCAATCGACGCTCTTCCTAAATACAGTTTCACTGACAAACTGTTATTGAAAAAATAATTTTGGATACTTTTTGAAAAATCATCGAAATCACTCAAGAACGTCTGGTTATATAGCAAAAAAGTAAAATCATTTTTTGCATATCAAAAAGTCAATGCAAGAGCTTTTCACACTTTTTTGTCAAATTACATGCAAACTATTTGTCGTTATTATTATATTCTAAATATAAAGCAATCATTTCTTTTCGTGTAGCACTTGGTAATTGTACTTTCACCGAGTATTCAAATATTTTTTTTTTCATGTTCAGGAATTCAAAAACTCTATGTTTTAAACTGTAAAATTATGATTAATTATTTCGTCTGAAGGGCTTTTCCAAAAATAAAATTCCGAACATATTGTAAAAAATAAAATCCAGGAAATCATAAAATCAACAGTATTTGCCAGCACGCACATATTTTGTAGTTTGCAGAGGAATTTGTAAACACGATTCAAACAAAACAGAAATTAATGTATTTGAACCTCAAACTTAAAAATAACTTTCTTTTTTCCTAAATTTTGTTTCAAGCATAGGACATGTTATTAAAAAATGATAGATCGGCAACCACTGTTAAAGTAGATGAAATAGGAGAAAATGATTCCCAAACATAGAAAATAGAATTCCTAGTAACTGATGCAGAACTGCCGATGCATTATCGATGTTTCTGTCCAAAAATGGCACCCTATCTAGCTTTTACGCCATAAATTAATCAATACATACAACATATAAAAAAACTTTTAACTAATTGCAATGGGCTATAAGTTTCAATGAACAAAAAAAAAAAAATCTATTTTTATTCCAAATGGTTTATTTTGCATGATTTTATGGAGCAATTTAATTCTAAACTATTAACATCAATAAAATGGTAAAAGTTAAAAACTTTAACTAAAAAGAAAATCAAAAACACGCTGCAGAATATCAATACATTAAATTTTCGCATCTGGAAAAAGGGTTTAAAGAAAATCCAAAATGCAATATCAAAATGTGAAATAATAAGCATTCTGAAAAGATAAAAACACAAAAGTTTGAGACTTTACAGAAATAATTCAATCAATCAATAAAACATGCGATGCATGCAAGAAATATCTTGGGCAAACTCCCCGCATCCTGAAAATCTAGAGTTTCAGTGTATTAAAAATTATCGCCTTGAACTGAAATAATGATTTTAGCTCGGCATGAACTTTCTGGAGCAAACTATGCTCGCCAGAAATTATTAAGAGTTTATTCTTTTTATGAGGGGATGGGGGGAATCGTCAATTCCTATTATCTTCTTTAAAACTAAGAAAATTTCATTGTCTGCCTGAGTAGTGCTGATTGAAAATGAATAGAGTGCAGTAAGCAAAACTAAACTTCAAAAAATTTGAGAAGGGAAAAAAATAATCTTAAGAGAATAACAGAATGGTACCTACTGATGTTCACAATGTGTTTAGTAGTCATTCACTCTTAACTTATATTGCAACTATTAAATAGTCTATGAAAAGTCATGGAAACTTCATCATAAATAAAATATTCTGCTTCAGGAAAAACAATCATTTATACTACATACCATTTTCATGAGTAAAGATATTTTTTTTTTCTCCTTCACGATGATTTCATCTTTCACATATTTTACTTATATTTCACATCAGATACCAGCAAATGATAGAATATAAAAAATAACCTTCTTAAAGTTCTTGCAACTCTTGTAATTTTTAAAAATAACTCCGTGAAAAAGATAAATGTTCGAATTTTGCTGGTACCATTTTAACACCGCCGTAACCAAGTCCCACAACGGAATGCAGAAAGTTGAATCAACTAAATCTTTTTTAATGTGTCAGAATTCCGATGACATAAGAATCTTTTCCTCAGAAGTAAGCACGTTTGGTTGCTTTTTCATTCTGACGTAAGAAACATCAACAATCATAAAAGTACATTGTTCAAAACAAAACATAAAAGGGGGGGGGAGGATCGAAATTTTTGCGTTTTGGTGATTCTATAATTTTAAGAAAATGATGAAAAGCACTGATAGGTTTCTATAGTTAAACTTGAGAAAACCTATAAACAAATAATAATTCATAAATCTTTATTAATAACAGAAGGAGAAAGTGTAAGTGAATTGACGCTACACAGGAAACACGTTTATATTAAACCGTCAAATTTGTCACAGATATATTTTATAAAATAAGAAAATGCGTCGTTTGAATTTGAGAAATTCTTTTGAAAATTTAATTAGAATTTCAATTAATTGAAATTCAAGCGATATTTTGGTAATAAATTCCAAAAATATAATTGTACAAAATTAAATTTCACATCATTTTAAAATTCAAAAAAATCATTTTTTTAAATAATATCAATTTAATAGTTATACAAATATTATCATGAATTTTGGAAATTTTTAAAAAAAGATTTTTTTGCATAATTTGAAACGATAGATTTCATAGTTTCATAGATTTCAGAGCAATGAAACTCAAATCATTATTGATTGCTTTATCAAGTGCTTAATCGAATGATTTTCTACCATTATTGAAAGTTTCGGAAGAAAGATTTTGATAATTATATGCGCAGTTTACATGAGGAAACAAAAAGCAAAAGTATGCTATCACAAAAGACAATGTGCATTTAAAAGTAGATAAGCTCAGTATTTAAATTTTTAATGGCACGATGGTGCCATATCCATTCGGATTGTTCATATAAGAAATAAACAGAACATATGCGAAGCTATGAAAATAATACGGCTCTCATGTCTATCACAATTTGATGCTTAAAAATAATCATGAACATCAAAGTTATGCATAAGAAATTTAATGGAAATTAAATACAGCCAATAGTCCAGGCGAACTTGTTGGTTGCCAAAGACAGCCCGTTATAAATTCAGTGACAGTCTTTTAGGTTTTACACAATATTACTCTATGCACAATATTACTCTATTTGGGCTTTACACAATATTACTCTTGACAGTCTTTTATACTTTACACAATATTACTCTATACTCTATATAGAGCCTTATTTGAATGAATCTAATAATATACATATATTTAGCAGAAAAAGATTCTTTATACATATATCGTATTTTAACTTTAAATACTAGAATAATAAATAATAGAATAATAAATTTTTCTGTCATTTTTTTATACTAGAAATATAAGTTTTTCAAACGAATGAAATTAATGATAGTATTATGAAAATTAAAAAGCGAATCACAACTGTATAACACCACTACATCTTAATATCATTTTATGAAATAATTAAATAATGCATAAATAAAATCAAATAGATGTGAAATTGATATTAACTTTATGACAAACGAACTGTAGGAACACGATTTAACTGTCATTTCGCGTCAAAACTTTCTCAGCGTAGAGCTAATTTTAGGCGTCAAGTGAAAATTATTTTTGAAAAGTATCTGAGGCCCAACAACTCGACTGCTGAAGGGCAATGACCCTACATCCAAGATCACTACACTATTGTTCTTTTGGATGCTGTGGAAATGATCCTTCTATTTTCCATGTCAGAGAACTGTTCCCAAAATGTTTGGCCTTTCTTACTTTTCAGGATGCCATATCATTCCAAGACAAGGGCAGAATCAGAGTCGTGCCAACTCTTAACTGCCATGAAGGAAAAAAAAAAAAAAAAAAAATTGATTTCAAACACTGATAACTTATGAATGAATATCTACCTATTTCGATAAAGTTACTTTTATCATTTTTTTTTCATTATTCGGTAATTACATAAGGTCAGTTGGTGCTTTGATTTAAAAATTCGCGAGATTTTAATAAACACCTTATAAAAAATATTGTAAAGGCACCCCCCCCCAAAAAAAAAAATTCAATAATGCGTGTTGAAATAAAGGTTTACGGTAAAATGTTCTAAATTATTTGAAAGAGAATTTATACTCTTCAAAAAGTGTATTTTGATTTTTCTTTAAATCTATATCGTGATCGACAGCTGTGATTGTTAAAATGGGACGTCAAGAGGACAAAACAAAGTATTTTTGATACCATGTTTCCTGTGTATAATAAAAGTATTAAACCACCGTAGGTGCTCATAAGTTTCGTGTTGCATATGGAGCTTCAAAATACTGCCCATTGTTGATCTCCGGGCTTCAAAAATGGGAATTTGGCCTAAAAGATAGATTACACACCATTGGAATAGAAAGTTTTTTGAAGAACAATTAAACAATTTTCTTCGAAAGATAGCCCAGAGGGGGAGGGCTCAAAAATGAGTAGCTTCCAGCAAGGTGGTTAGTTCTTGCCATCTTGGTGAGTACAGAAGTGGTGCAGGGTTGACTTTCCTCTACAGATGACGAGACGTACCTCCTATTTGAGCGGTTGTATCGTGGCTGGTGATGGCCCTTACAACTTTACATTCGACAGCTGCAAAGGCCCAAGAAGCGGTTAAATATAGTAGAATGAATAGACAAAGTGGGCTCTGCAACAGTATACCTCGCCAACAGCTCTAATGGGAAGTACTGCCTTCGCTTCCATACTACCTAGGCATGACGATGAGAAATTTTCATCCCTTTCGATCGCGTTGCGCGGTTTATTTATTATTCAATAATGCGAAAAATTTAATACTTTTTTTGACTTACTCTAAATCAAGATCAATTCCCCCCCCCGTGACATAAAAACATTAAACGATGAGAGAAAGTCATATACAGCAATAGCAAATATATGCCATTAACAAATTTTCTGCTGTTCTTTTTGTTTAAAATAAATTTTAAATTGAAAATGAGCTATAAATTATTAAAATGAATTATTCAGTAACCCTTAAGTAGGTCCTAGCAAGAGTCTGCAGTCATTTTTTTTTTTTTTTAGAGTAATGCCATTATAGTTTTCTGAATTTTATTTTCCTCCAATGTAGATAAATAGAAACACAATACACAACACAAAAAAATGTATTTCATCTAATTTCATAATTATATTAGCACATATTGCACTTTTAAAATAAATATATGCTTTGAGCAAGATATAAATATTTATTTAAATTTCATTGCTGTTTTCCTTTCTCTCTCTTTTATGTATGTGCGCCGAATTCAGCTAAGCAGTACAAGTTATATCGATGTGCCTTCCATTCTTCAATCTCCTTACGCGAATTCCAAAGTTGGTCCAAATTGGACACTTATTATACTTCATGCCTGATTCACTTAAATTTTAAAACTCGCCAATACTATAATTTTTTTAAAGTTTTGCTTTAATACAGAACAAAAATAGTAACCCTCTGGGAAGTCCAAGCACAAATTTTACAGGAAAACAAGTTCGGTTAACCAGTTTATTTAAAGATATCAAACAAGAATATAAT
The DNA here is from genome assembly GCF_947563725.1 of Argiope bruennichi. Taxonomy (NCBI): domain Eukaryota; kingdom Metazoa; phylum Arthropoda; class Arachnida; order Araneae; family Araneidae; genus Argiope; species Argiope bruennichi. Next base: position 74,646,629 of record NC_079153.1, on the reverse strand, counting down.
AGCACAAACATTTTCTCGCGGTCTTTTCTCTTTTAAATCTGAAATGTCTCACTCTTTTGTGTTTCAGCAGGTTATAACATTGATTCGATCACCATATTAAACCTCTGAACATTGCATCAAATGCAGCATCTTTGTTGTATTGTTTACAGTCACATATATAAGCTTCATGCAAAAAAAAAAAAAAAAAAAAAAAAAAAAAGATCTAAATGCTAAATGTGCTCACCTCGTCGGTTTCCGAGACATCGATGCTGCCGTTGGCGTCGTCGTCCAGCTGTCGGTGAAGACTCCGGATAGCCTCGTAACCCACAGGGTCGTCGCACGCAAGCACGGCAGCACAGTCCCAGTCTGCAAGGATTAGCAAATACATTTTATTATAAAGTTTTATAAATGAATATATTTTTCAGTATGCTCAGTGAAATAAATATTTAGCTGATGCTTACTAAATTTGATATATTTAAGTTATTGCGTTTATATGTTTCTGAAAGTACAAACCGACAGAAGGGAAAACCCTTTCTTGGATTTTGCTTAAAATTTAAAGTATCTACATTATAGATTTTAAATCTGTGTACTGTATTTTATCTGTCAAGATTTCTTCATTTCGTGGTTATGTGTTAACTTATATTCGACAGACAAACTTCTTCAGAACAAATTTTACTCAAAACTTAAAAAAAAAAAAAAAAAAAAAAAAAACCCAATTTTTAATGTAAAGACAGTATACCAAATTTCAGCCATCTAGATTAAAGCGTTTTTACGTTATTTTTGTCATAGACTGGCGGACATTTTCCAAAAATGTATTTTTCGAACTAAGGGAAGTCTAAAACACGGAGATTCGTCAAAATCTCGAGTTCGCATTTTTTGACGATTACTATACTTTCTCTATACTTCGATTAAAAGAAAGTAAAAACTAACGAATATCCAACGCTTTTTTAAAAAAGCTCCCCTATTTTTATTAAATATTAATCATTTCAGTGATGGGAAATAAAAGCGTTAAAATCACACACTTCATTGATTTTCTATATTTGATATTTAGAATTCATCGATGTTTAAATAGTAGTTCTCAAATTGGGATAGAGAATGCATGCATTAGTCATGCATGACATTTTATTAAGAAGTCAAAAGTTTCTATATCTGTTTTTCTTATAAATATTAGGTATGCTATAATTTCAGGTCACAAGGTGAAACATTTTTGTATTTTACCTTAGATCAAATATATTGCAGCAAAAGTCCTTTGTAAATATTTGAACATGCATGAATATTTCTTCACGTTTCACAAATCACACTTGTTTATTCAAAGTGCATTACAGTTACATTTGTAAATAGAAAGTGCACACAACTCATAAAATTTTCAATATAATCTTTAAACATTTTCATGCGAAAAAGTGATACTGTTAACTGAATATCTGCCATATCAATTATTCTTACAAAATTTGAAAAAAGCACTGACATTTAATATCGATTATGAATTATTGAAATAATGTATGTCAAAATAAAATCTTTCTTTTACCAATAAATATTTAGAGTAGCTACAATCACAGCAATTTCATCAATGAAAATTTGCAAAGTTAAAAATAGAAAATAATAACCACTTTCATAAGACAAAAGCATGCAGACATGCAAATTTCAGCTATACAAAAAAAGTTTGTGCCGGGGAAGGAGAAAGTGAAATTCAAACGGCAGCTGTCGGCAATCCTGCCGACATGACATCAGAACTTGATATTCCTGTCAACCGTCAGTAAGAGCAGAGTTCGTGAGGCATGACGGACGTGTCAAAAGCATTTATATAGAAAGTGCAATCTTGAAATAAATCTGGCGATATCATAGGATGTCTTACGATAATGTTTGTTTTACGAGTTCAAATCGGACTGCAACCCTAGCGAAGTTCATTGAAAAAAATGCTCCTTGTTTTAAAGACTTTAGCGCGAATGTGCTTCAGTTGATGGATCTCCAAGAGAATTGGGAATTCACCCACTATCGATGAGGTTATGCTCAAGGAGGACGTTCAATGTAACCCGCGTCACACATCCAATGTGACCCGTGTTTTCACAGTACAATCAATATGTTTCCCATTACAACATATTTTAACAGAGTTTGGAGTACTGGAGAAAAATATTCGACTGCACCTTCATAAGACATGGAAGCTCAGCAAGTAAAAAGAGAGAGCAATTTATTGAAAAGAAATCAGAGCATAGCTTAACAAGTCGATGTCTCATGGATCGGCGGAGGAAAACTAATTTTCAGCGGCTCACCACCTACTCTTCATTGCTGTCACGTCACAAGAAAACTCCATTCCTGGTTCAGATATAAACATGTGACAAGAAATAAGAATTATATAATGGCACAACCACGAACATTCATCAGCAATAGGAAATATGTGTTTGGTGGACTAGCTCTTGTTTTGTACAGATTCCTAGAGAGGGGCAAAACCGACACAGATAAGGTGTATTCATCCCAGTTGCAAATAATTGCAACTACACTATGTCAAAAGCGGCAGTACTAATCAGTAGGAAAGAAAATGCCAAGCCTCATAGAGCGAAAACGGCCAAGAAAATGACAAGCACACATGGTTGGCAACTTTTACCTCATCTTTTGACATTGCTCTCCCTCATTACCTCTTCCACAACACTGCTCCATCAGACTGTCAACTGTTTTGGGCCAGGGGTAATCATTTGCGTCAAAAACATTTCTGCAACCAAGATGAAATCACACAGGTGATAATTTAAACGGCTCGAGGAATCTTTATACACGCCAGATATGTAAGCTTATAACTCGTTGGGAATATGCAATTCAAATGGCAGGAAATTATTTTGTTAAATAAAATATATTTGCATAAAATTTCAAATTCGTTATATCTCACTATCTGCAATGGTAAGAATTTATTTATGTACCAATTTCTTATTAAAGATTTAAAAATCAGTGCTTACATATATAAAAAACAAGTCAGGCAAGAAACCTTCCAAAGATGCATACGCACTTATATATAAAGTGCGTTTTTTTTATTGATAAATAATCCAGTTAGTCCTTAATTATTTAAGACTTTTAATGAATAGATTACTTCCATTAACTTAGAGAAAGGGCAAAGAGGTATTTCAGCAATCTAATACAGCTATTTGTAATCCATATATGTAATTTGCCAATTATAGACACGATGTTTCAAAACTCGTGATAGTTATGTTAAGAGGTGACAGAATGCAACTAATTGAGCACAAATCACCGTGCATTGTCTGCACGGAACTCAACCGGCGAAGCACATGAGGGTGTTTTTGAGCAATATTCCCAGATTTTATCTTTGAACACGATATCTTGAGTAATTTTGAATCGATTCCAACGAGAGAAATATATGTTTGCAGGCAAGATGAAAATTCCGCTCAAGTTCAAAGATGGATAATCCAGCATAAAGGAAAAGTTAATGATGATGGAAGCTTGAAATTTTCACTTCTCTATAACTAACTATCTTACGACTGAAAAAGAAAGGCAATTCAAACTAATCTTCTCATATAAACGAATAATTATCGCAATGAAATTATTTCGATAATTACTATTGTTTAGAAGTTAATGATACTCTTCCTATAGTACATTTAATCGTTGACAACATATTAACATTACAAAGCATTATTGTCCACTGTAATGGTGCAAAAGGCAAATACCAAGAAATGTCAATTAGTTCACAGTTGTAGAAAGTTCTAAATGTATTTTCACCATTTAAAGACAAAGCTATTAAGTACAGTTTATGCGCAACAAGTTCATTAACCGAACAGCATCAATCAGTGCTGACACCAGCAAAAATATCATACATACACAATAGCAACAAATATGATCAATGCAACAAGTTTCTTACAGTAGTATTATTTTTTAAACTTTGATCCCATAGATGAAGTCACATTTGTGCATTAAGAAACTATATCAAGAATCCAAAATGAAAATAAATAAATAAATAAAAAAGGCATATTTGAAAAATGTTATCGATTTTGAAAGTGAATCAAATTAAATAAATAAATTGTTGCTGTAGTTACCCAAACATTAATGTAGTCCAAATTGCTACTAAATGCAAAAGAACAATAGAAAAAAAAGGTTAATCTTTTTTACATAATATTTAATTTATAGCAATTAATTTGCATTATGGATCAAAATTATAACAATCAACAACATTTCCAAATAGCAACGAAAAAAAAAAAAACACCCCTGCAAATTAACTTTTAGAAAAGTTTCTTTTTGATTTCATCTTTTTGGCTCGAATGAGTGTCAATCTTACTGTCACAGCGTGTTATTTATAACTGAGAAGATTATGATAAGGCTCAGTGATGTCGCGGCACTTCCGTTACAATTTTAGAAAACAGCACATTATTATAATTTTTTTTTCATCAAGTGGTGAATTAATTCTCTGCCACTTCTTGGGCGACATCATCAAACCTAACATCATACTTCTTAATGATAGCTTTTAGAAAAGAATATATAAAAAGTAATTCGAAGCATTTGGAGAATTTAAAAAAAAAGCGAGGATGAAACCCCATATATCTCCGAGAAATTAACAGAAAGCATAGCTTCCGAACCTATAATATTCAGCTATCTACGACAAAATGGCACAAACGGATTGATTACAACCTACATTAATTAAAAAACGCATATTAAAAAAAACTAATAATTTAGTCATCACATTTATCCGTTTTATCTATAATGACTTGAATGACTCGACCATTGAAATTACAATGATTTTACTACATAATTTTTTTAATAAATTTAAACAGCAATTAATTTAAAAGAAATATCATTTGAACGCCATTATTTCGGGTTATCTTTACGATCCTTTATATTGCTTGAAATTCTAATAAATATCTGAAACAAGATGTGTTATCTAATTAAGATCTTGATACATTCATAAATCAAGAGAAATGAGCTTTTACATGCTCTTTTAGACAAAATTACATATTATGTCGTCTAATTATTTATATAACAGATATAATAATCGTTAGACCATTTCCATAACAGAATTTCAAAAGTAAAAACATAGAAAGAAAAAGAAAAAAGCTGGATGGTATTCCCCCATCCAGCTTACTTCATTCTTACATGAACAAGAAAATGGGAATTTATGTAATAAGAAAGAAATGATAAGAAAAACGTAAATTTTCTTCTTAAATTAATTTCATCTTGATTTTAAAGGAAATACTTGATTTTTACTTCATATTTTGTATTCAGTTTGGCAAACGGTCGTAGTATTTTATTTCATTAATAATAATAATAGTCAAAGCAAATAATTAAAAAAAATATGCACATTCATACATTTAAGTACAATTTTGCAATTTTCACATAAATTATATAATTTTCTTCAAACCATTTTTTTCTCTCCGTTCCGAATCTTTTTTTTATTAACAAATAAAAAGACTCGGCTGAGAAACGTATTTATCGCGCTTCAGTTCTTTGTATTTTAATATCGACAGTTCGTCTACAAGTGCTTTAGTATTGAACTCCAGAGAAGAAAAATTAACACACTTTATATATATATATATATATATATATATATATACCTACAAAATCAAAAAGAAAATTTCCTAAGGCAAAGACACCAAATCACTTCACACTATCGAAAGGACGGTGAAACTGTATTAAAAGATTTCGCGTGCCCGATTCTTAGTAGCATACGTTCAAGGTTGGAGAAAAGCCTTTCCAACAAAAACGAAAGAATGAACGGAGACCGTGGCACGAGGCCAACGGCGTGGAGGTTGATTAAAGGGGTGAGGGGATGGCCTGTTGCCGCCACTCGACTTACAAGCATCGCAGCTTAAAAGCACTTGCACATTCAACAGCTTTTATCGTGGGTATAGAGATAAAAGCTGGAGTGTTTGTTAGCCATTGTTACTTCGGCTGAATAGACGGTACACACACCGAAAGAAAATGTGTGAAAAAAAAGATTATTTTATGGTTCGATGGATTAAGTGAATACGCGAGGTCAGGAATGCCAGTTACCAATGAGAAAATTATAAGTCAACTAATAATGTTTTTTTTTTTTTTTTTTTTTTTTTTTTTTTAACGCAGGGACAAATTGTTTGCACTTTTGTAGAGATAAATTTTTTATTTTATTTTCTAAATCAGAAAATAAACTGTGTGCTTATTTAATAAAATATCCCCATTAGAATATTAAGATTGAAATGATAACTGCTTTTTATGATCGAAGCGATGGAGTTTAATATGGGCCCCAAAGTTAATGAAATCGTACCTAATGAAATATTATTAAGCATTATTAAAACATCTCTCGTCACATCGAATCCAAAATGGAAGGAGGAAGAGGACTGCAGTTAGGAAAAAGTTTCGGATATTTCAGATAAAACGTTTTGAAACATAACACGAAGAAAAAAAGAGGGGATAACTTAACTAACAATTATAAATAAGGAATCAAATGTATTAAGGTAAGAATTTGTTAAATCTCTCTCGGCTTTAAATATTTTATGAAAAAAAAACTTTTTACTCGAATAATAAATCATTTATTTTAATGCATTCACAATGAATTCACTTTCATACCAAATCAGCAGGTAAGGGTCTGACAAAATGAGACTATCGTTCAGAAGGTCCAATACATCCAGTAACATTCTAACAATTCCTCATTGGTATTTGGTGAGGATGCTATTGGAGCTCAGCACTGAACTACTTTATGCGTAGATCAGAAACTGTTATAAGTTATAAAAACAAGTCAAATTTATTTCCTACGTTCTGAAGACCCCCCCCCCCTCCTTACCATCTACACATCTACACACTTAAAGGCATATACAAGCGCATGCGTGCTCAAAACGGTCGAAAAGAAATAGCAAATTATAGGTTTTTTCTGGATTACAAAATATGTCTTCATAATAAGATATTTCAAAATGGAAAATTATACATTATATTACGGTCATTTGGTATATTATGACAATGATTAAGAAAAACTATTTAAGATCCATATTGACATAAGAAAGACTATAATTTAACGTTGAACTAAAGAAAATAAATTATGTGCCGATTTAAATTTTAATAACATTGGACGGATTTACTGATATTAAAGAATCATTTCAGAAAAATATTACTGTTTAGATAAAAATAAATATTTTACGTATTCTTTTTTTTTTTTTTTTTTGTATTTTACTTTCTTATTTACGAACGACCACATACCATATTTGAGATCACGGCCTCAGGACAGCGCTATCTATACACGGCGACCATATAGTAGTAATCGTATATCGCGCCCGTGCAGCTGTTTCGAAGCTGAGAGTTTGCAACAATATCACTTTATCTCTAAATTAAAAAAAAAAAAAAAATGGAGAAGAAACAAGAAAGAGAATTCCTGCAGTTGTTAAAGATGGGTAAAAAGCTACAGGAGGAAGAAATTTTTAAATTTCTTTTTCTGAATAATTTCGCTGTAGCTTTGCGGTTCATAGAAAAATATTATACATAACAAGTCAAAAACCGAAATTTATTAGAAACAGAGAAGCACACTTTTTTCATACTTTTAATAAACTAGTTTAGTTTTATGCTTGTAGAGATGAAATTTTGCGCACTTTCGTATTTTAATAATAATATACCATATTAATATTTTCAAAATTTATTTATTAATCAATATATTAATCCAACTAATTTTTGATTTAATACAGCAGCGCAATCTGGTAGTAAACTTGAGAAAATCTGATTACAAATTTCGATATAATTTATAATAATCAATTATAAATTCAAGATAAAAGTGCAGAAAATCATTTAACAAAAAAATTATTATTATTACATACATTAAAAGTTAATTTTTAAAAACAGATTTTCAAATTTTCAGAACTAATTGATACTTAAAAAATGTGCATTGTGAAAAAAAAAAAAAAAAAAAAAAAAAAAAGCTCAGAAAATTCAATTGTTTCCAAAAAGGATAAACGATTAAGTTTTGTATTTGCAAATGCGATTAATAACCTACTAATAGTGAGCGAATACAATGAAGTAATTCGCAAAATAATTTGATAAAAAAAATTCTTAAAAATTTAATAGAAAGTTGTTCACTTAAAAAATGGAATGGAACAATAGCACAGCTTTGCCCGGGGGAGGAGGAACAACCGATTCTGCAGGAGCATTTCACAACAATTTAAGAAAGAAAATTTACATTGAAAAGAACAATATCAGATAGACTAACAAACCGTAAAGCAGCATAAGCATCTGAATAAAATAAGTTTCCTGTATGAAACAGTGATGAAATGTATTATATGTATATATTTTCATTGTAAGCCGCCTAGAAATCAGAAACATAATATTTCGATGAATATGAAAAACTGTGTTTTAATCTTGAGAAATTTTTCATGTTTGTAATATTTACGCTATTGATTTCATGGTTATTTCCAAAAACTAAAAATAAAATTCATCCATTAATGAAAAAAAAAACAACAGAAATGTTTAATTGATAAATTGGTAAATTTACGTGTTTTTAGCCGCGTTTCAAAATAAATTTAAAGGCACTAGGAATGAACCTTCCAACTGAAATCGCAGTGAAAAAAAAAAAAAAAAAAAAAGAAAAAGACATGAACCTTCAATTTGTTTCGCCGCCTTTCGCACCCCATTTATCTTCGGATATTTGATGCCGATAAAAACGGAAATTAATAAATTTATTAAAAAAAAAGAATCTGTTATGATTACATGGGAGCATTTTTTTTAATATAGTAATCACGATATATTTTACTGTTATTTTCTATAAGATTTTGAAAATAACAATGGATTATAATTACGCATATTGTAGGATTTAAAAAAAAATAATCAGAAATAATTTATTTGATATTTCTGATACAACAGCATAACCTACATAGGATAAACTAAAATTAGCAATTGTAGATTCCGGATATATGCTTTTAGTTGTAAAATTAAAATGGCAAGGCAAAATTTCAGGAAGACTAGCATATATATATATTCTGTGTTGATTCTACTTAAAATATAAATCGCTTCTTTAAAAATTAAACGCACATTCAATAAGTCCAGGAAACCAGAAAATATTAATGCGTTCCAAATTCTCAAAAATAAATGGAATAATGCCTGCGGTCTTCACAAACAAAGCGATTAAAATTTTCCATTCCATAATGGCTGTCTTGTGGGGATAAGAAATGTCAGAGGTGCTCTTCGCCCCTAAATGAGGAGTCGCCCGATTCGAGATTCACCGACTGAACACTTAACTAAATTGAAACCTATTCAGGCAGATCGTGACCAGAAAATCAAAGCTATGAACAACAGATTTTCCGAATTCATTCTAGGGATACATATAGCGAAATTTAAAACTAACAGTCCCACAAAAAAATTTGCAGTTTTTGCTAATTCAGGGACAAGAAATTAAAATTGGTTTGACGTTCGCTCCTTCTTTAGTATCGCAGCTCAGAAAAATCCTTCAAACTGGAAAAATTTACGATTCAAGCTCTATTTCAAGATTTGGGTACAATGAACTAAAAGGTGACAGCTAATAAACAAAACAAATATATCTGCAAGAGCTCAACAAACGAATAAATGGCGTCTCAAATTTATAACTTCTTGACTCAACAAAGAAGCAATATAAATGCAATATATTACAAGCATCCATCAACAAAAAATAAAAAGAGAAAAAGAACCGAAAAAAAAGAGCGAAGAAAGGAAGATCAAGAAAGAATAGCGGCAAGATGAAAGAAAAAGAGAACAGAAATTTATTCTCAGCAGTATGAAGGCAGTTCAACAGTGTATAAAGTAACGAATAAAAATGAGTGAACATAGAACCTGAAGTGTCAGCATACAAACTTTGATACTACAGAGAAAAAGCACGAAAGCAAACCTTATACAACACAGAATCCATATAACTGGGAACGTTATCTTAATATGGCAGATTATGTATAAAAGTATAAAAATGGCATGATAATTTTCAATAATATATATACTATGCCATAATTGGGTTTCCTTGTATCCATTATACCTATCACCACAGTCTGATACTATCCTAACTATTGTAGAGTATTTCGTTTATATGACGGTTATACGTTGTTTTCCACTTTCTAAAATTCGCAAACTTGCCTTAACCTTTATTTCTCTTTCCCTATCAAGAAGAAAATTTTTCTTTGTGACACCGATACCATGACTTTGAAATTATCCACAATGATGAATTAAAAGAATTCATATTGTCTGAAGAAAACGATGACGAAGAAGAATATCAAGAAATTACCTTCCTTTAAAGATACAATGAATTTCATTGAAAAATTTGGAATTTATTTTGTTTATCAATAAACAATAGTGAAAAAAACTTCGATGGTCTCAATTCGATTTATAATACTGTACTTAATACCCATAAATAATTATTACGTCAGAAAACGATTAAAACTTTTTCTGATGAAGCGCCTACTTGTACCACATCATTCATATAAATTAAGAAGGCATAATTAGTGCACAATGCAAATGTACATTTTTTCTTTCTTTCATGATCAATGTTTATTTTCAAAATTAAATTTTTGCTTCCAATTTTATGTAATAACACATTAGTATTTTATCTTGAAAAAATTTACTTTCTAAAGAATTTAAATTATAGCATCATATTTGTAATAAACAAAACTGTTAATTGCATTTTTGGTAATACAAATTTTCCCAATATATATATTTATATATATATAGTTTTGCGTCAGTCTTTTGAAAGATATATCAGTGCAGTTTTACGATACATCTATACTTATAATAAAGCTCAATGTGTGTGTGTGTGTGTTGGCGCTCTACAGGCCAGGTCATTTGACATACAGCTACCAAATTTGGTACATGTATACCTTAGAGGTCGGGAATGTGCAACTGGGGTCCCTTTTTTTGAAATTTTAATTAGAATTTTAATTATTAATTAAAAACTAACTTTCCCGCCAAAAAAATCTTCCATTTTCCCCACCGCCAACTTTTCCGCCAAAATAATCTTCCATTTTCCCCAACGCCAAATGATTTAGGCTTTAGTTCTTTTTTTCTCCCAACAGTAATGAGGCTAGGGTTGAGATTTTTCGGCGGATTATTTCAAACGATTCTGTTTGTTTCTTAATGTTTGATGCATTTAAAATTAAACATTGTTAATTAATCCATGTTTCAGATTCATTCTGAAGTACTTTTGAATTAAAATAACACAGAATAAAGGAAATTAAAAATGTATAATCTGCATAGCGTTACCCCAACTGGAGTAGAAAAATTCACGCATTTGCGTTACTGTAAAAGGCGAAGAAAATTCACGCATGCGCACTGTGTTCTGATTGTTGGCATGGCAACCATTATCAACGGACGATTTAAATTACTTTTAGGTTAGTTGTATGCTTTTGTAAGTAAATTGTATTTATGTTAGTTATATATATTTTTTATATATGCTTATAGTTTTAAGTACATCGTTTTTTAAGTAGTTTTTTTAAACCTGTTTTCGACCGATTATTTTAAACGATTCATTTTATTTTCTTAGTGTTTGATGCATTTAAAATGAAACATTGTTAATGAATCGATCCGTTCATGATGAATCTGAGAAAATTTTGTTGACAAATTCTTGAGATATTACATAAATTAAGAAAGATATTCTTTAGTGCCCATAAAGTTTAAACGCTCAGTGACTCTATTATCAGTAATCATATTATTAAAAAAAATGCTTTGTTTCAGTAAAAAATATTATTATATTAATTGCAGATTAATCCTTTACACTTTAATTTAAAGCATAAATTCTACGAGGGGTAACAGAAAATGAGAGAGATACATATCACGTTATGACTGAAGGCCTTTATAATATTATGAGTGAATTATATGACTATCAAAATTTGAAGTTTTAAAATATTTTGCTGAATAATCTATTAAAGTTGGAATTGCATAAAATATTTAATTATTAAAATTTTAACGAAAATTAAGATTGGCGAACCGGCTGGTCGCCAAAGGCGGCTAGTATAATAATAAAAGCAGAGACAAACAAGGGGGGAAAAAAACACACCCGAAAAAGAAGCATGTAAAACGAAATGCAAAAATCGGAATATCGTGGACGCCGCTTACCGTGATCGTGGTTAATATAATTATTAATAACAATTCGCATTATATTATCAAAATCCTTTGATCCTGAATCAAAACATTATAATGAATAGTAAAATATTTATTAATATGATCAATATATCATTTATTGTAAGGCCGATCATGTAAAGAATGGATCAATCCTACATTTTCAATCAGCGTTAAAGACTGACATATTTGGAATTTCTTTCTTCATTTGTAAGCTAGCTTTTTGGGGAAGAACTGATGTAAATGTTAAATTCACAAATAAAATTTCTTAGCAGGCGTGAAAGTTTATTTAAAATGAGTAAATGTGGCACAGAAGTCACAAAAATGTAGTTGATTTGCACCGTTTATTGTTATCTATCGGTTAATGATATCAAAATTCTTAAGTACCGAAGTGATCACATTAACCCATTTAAATTGTTTGAAAAACTGGAAAATTGGCCCATATTGTTATATTTTTTTTAGCTGAATAAAATTAGAAATATTCCAAAATGATTTAAAAAAAACCCATCGAAATGGCGTGCATTAAGAATTAATAAAATTATAGAAAACAATGATAAAAAAAAAACCACAAAGAAAATCGAAATGGCGTGCACTAAGAATTAATAAAATTGTAGAAAACAATTCCAAAATTTAATTAATAATTGAACATAATTTCAGAAATTGAATAATTTTACACAGTATGGCAGTACTATGGCTAATACGTATAAGTTACATGGCGGTTATCACACTGTTTTTTTATATCATACTGACTAAAAAGATTTTTTTCCCTTTAATCTGTGGTAAACAGACTACACAAAGTTTACGATCTTTCCGTTTCAAGGGGAATTCGAAGTTAGCCAGTAAGTCTTGGTGATAGTGATGATATGCTTTAATTTCTCGTGTTGCTGATGTCTTTATATTTGTCTTATTTCGTCTGCTAATCTTTGTTTGTAGACATGAAATGCTATATACGTTTAAGAATAAATTAGATGGGAAAAAAAAAAAAAAAAAAAGGTTTTGTTTAAGATCAGACCATGGCAATAAAAAGTTAATAATATTTTGTAAACCTTCTGAAATCATCACCATGGAATTAGCTAAGAATTTGATTTCACTTTACAATCATCATTTTCAATAAATAAGCGCGTGCGTTTTGTTGCTTATGTTATATTCTTAGTAGCGCATGTTTGCACTTTCGTAACAATGACCATGAAAATTCTCTGTATAATAAATGCGCTTATGATACAAATGGATTAAACGATATAAAATAAAGTTCCCATTCGTAAATCTACAAGTAAAAAAGTAAAAAACATATTCTGAAAGAGCAAGGAAAGTCCTATAAGATGACATTATTTTAATCAGTATACCGGGATTTAAAACCGAGCTACAAGGGTCGGAACCTTGGTGCAATGCAAAATATCATTGTCGCTGAAATCTTTAATACTGAATACCGCAAATGCCTTTTCAACTGCAATCTATCAAATCTACTACAAACGTGCTTATTCCATTAGCTTTCGAATGCGCTTACAATAAACCATATCAATCATCTAGTTCAGGAGAAATTCAATCTTTCGTTTGCAATACATAACTGAAACTGACATTTCTAACAAAAGAAAATTCGCGATAGCCAATTATTATTTCTGGTTTTAATTTCCTGTCCACCTTACGCCTGCTGTTGTAGGTTAGTGTGAAAAACCGAAAGCTGGAGAATGACGACTTTCACCGGTGAATGTCAGCATTCACATAATCGTTTGGTGCACGTCCGAAATATTTGCTAAATATTCCTTATTTCTAATTACACAGGCAAAACACTTTAGTTTAACCATATTAACGTTACGTTTTCAAAACCATATGATAACTATTTTAGGATGAGCCTCGTATTTCTGAACCATGATCAGAAATAGAGCCACTCCTGTGTTGGAAGTTTTCTTCTAATTTCAACACCACAATAAAAGAAGGACGTCATCTCCATCTTAATAACAAATTTAATATGCACCAGGCCCACAGATACAGAGAATATGTGGTAGAACCGGATTTCTAACATGGGTACTTCCGATCCCAGCCCAAAATCAAGACTTTACTAGCTATACTAACAAAAAATCACTAACACTAACAAATAATTTCTATAGCAGATGAAAAATAATTTCGGACCAATAAAACTGAATGCTAATTTATAAAAGCTATATTAAAATCTAATATGTATTAATTTATGACGGTGAAAAAAAATTTTTTTTGAGATTTCTTTAACCCTTTCTAGGGCCGTGAGAAATATGCTTCCCACCAAATTTATCAATCTTTGTATGAAATTATGTAGGTTGGCGTAAGTTCCGACAAATTTGTTTAGTAAGTCAGAAACTTAGATGCTTCAGTTCTTTATCTCAGACAAAATGATGTGCCTTGATTTGTTACTTAATTATTAATTAACCAATTAATTAATCAAATTAAATTTATCTAATAAGCTAAATGAATCCCTTTTCTTATTCTAATTTCAAGCCTAAAAATATTTTAACATAATATGACTAGAAAAAAATGGCCCTTTAAAGGGTTAAATGAAAAGATTCTTTATATTTGAGAGTGTTTTTCTTATTTTTTCCCCCCTTCTAATAATTCAAAATAAATAAATAAAACAGATTTTTTTCTAAACTTAATTTAATTGACTTTTTTTTTTTTTTTGCTAACGATTAAGAGACTCGTAATTATTGTAAAATTTAAACTATGATGAATTTTACATTTAATCAGTAAAGGATGGATGAATATTAATATATAACATAAGAACAAAGCAAAATAATAAGTCTATTATTTTCAAGATAAAATAATAACTTGTAAATAAATTGTTACTATCTCGATGCATGATGCCACATATTTTAAATTCTTTCTGAGTAAAACGAAAGATAGAAACTTTTAGTTATCAAGCTCTATTCAATGAAAAAAAAATTCAAATATAATTATTAATTTCTTTGAATTTAAAGTAAAAAATTTCATTTTTCAATAATTAAAAAACAATGATTATAAAAAAAAACCACAAAGTTAATAATTAGCATTATAGCTCTTTTCCAAATTTCCTTTAAATTATTACCGTGATTATTGATTAAAGAGTAAAATATAGAGTGTCAGAAACATTTTTTTTCACTGTAAATGGTGTTACATGCGACACGATTTCGTATAGATGAAATAAGATACAACAATGTTACTAAACATATTTAATCCGGCTTTTCAAAGTGCATTTACAGGACTATGCCACATATTGTTCATTTGAATGGGTGAATATTTCTGAAAAAGGACTAGCTAAAATTTATACACAATACGCCTAGCAGTAGTAGCGCCATTATATATTGTTCCAATTCAACGAAGCCCACATGCATTTTTGCGATATATCAGTTAATATAAGATGCTTGAACGACGTTAGTCGAGCGAAATTTTTTAGTTATGTAGGTCGACCTATCTTCCCAGATAGGTCGACAACCTTTTCAAAGTCACCTGAACGCTCCAGTGTACAGAAACTCCTGTAAATAATGCAGAAATACATTGCTGCAATCATCAAAACAGTTATTACCGCCGTCCGAGAAACGTTGCAAACTTTGCAATGTGTTAATGAACTGCCACTGTCAGACATATATGTCAAGCAGCATGAGCGCCCATTCTCAAATACCTCTTGTGAAATCTGTGCATTTCGACAACATACCAATTATAATTAATAGAATGTATTTTGCTTCCCTCGCGAGTTTATCTTTCATTTCTAATGTTCTTTGTAGTCTTATATGTGGCATAACATTTATGATTAAGATATGGTTGCATAAATTTCTTCTACCTTTAAAAAATATATCCTTTCCGGAAGTTAATAAACACAGGCATGAAACAACCTATAGATAGTGAAAGAATATATCAACGATTTTGTTCATTTATTTCTGTGGAGAAATGCAATGGTCTCACGAATATATTAAAACTCTAAAACAATCAAGTACATATATAAAAAAAAGAGCTTGAGACACAAAAGCAATAATGGCATGTTGAAATTCTGGGACCTTTCAGCATACAACAATCAAATAACTTTCGAGGAGTTATTCTCTGAAAGCAGCGTGTTAAACATATTTGGCAACAATACAAAATTAATTTGTCATTTTTGGACCATTCTAAATGCCTTTTAATTTCTCCTAAAAATTATGATGAATAATACCAAAGCAATTTCATTCCATCGAATTTTTTCGCGGACTTTTCTTCAGTGTCAATTTTTTATTTCGGGAGGAGGAGGTAGACTACAATTACCTCCAAAATTGTTCATATGAATATATTAAATACAGATTTATATCAATCAAGGCGTGAAAAAAGTTTAAAACACTCTCTCACAGCAAATAACTCGCAATCGCAATAAAAAAATCGCTGCATTTCGTAATAGAAACAAGAAGCATTCAATATGACGAAGCTTCGACATTGTAGTTATTCAAGGATGATTTTATCACTATTATTATGCAACAAGTTTATTTTATATCGCTTTTAACAATAGGACAGAAGAGAATATGAACATTAACATATATATATGTCAAAATCTACACCATCTCTGAATCCTGAAAAAATATTCGTCGACATATCAGAAGAAACAATAGCTTTTTATAAATAATAGAACGGAATGAGCAAGCGAATAGGTGAAAAGATCAGCTTCTCTTGTTAATCAGCAAAAAAAATCTGAATAGTCAGCCGGACAACAGGAAAATTTTTACATAATATGCAAATATTTCCACAAAATGTAACTTTTCTACAATACATTTTTTTATCCATTCCCAAGGTCTTTTCCTATGAGAAAAGTGATGAATAGACGTAAAAAAATGGAGATTTATGCATGCAATGACATGAGATAAAATATCAACAAAGAAGGATTAAACAGAGAGGATTGAATTCAAAAGATGTATAGGTATCAGCTGTTGTAAATTTTAAGGGACAAAGTTAGTAAGGTTTTTCAAATTTTGGAAGTAGGTAAAAAAAAATGGAAAACCTCAAAATTGCAAAATATTATTAAAAAATAATGCAAAATATGTAATCTTAAGATCATGATAATTAAGATTCATTTAAGACATAGAAATATTTTGCAAGAAAAAAATCATTTGAAGCAATTTTATGTTATTGAAGTAATTTCAAACACTCCTACAGCAATAAAAAATATAATGTATAATATAACAAATTTATCAAAACATGCATGAAATATAATATGTGAAAAGAAGATATACAAGTTTATGGTTTTTGGAGGAATAAGTAAAATGACCATAAAAATTTAGCGATAGTCCATTTTATTTAACTTATTTATATGTCTTTCTCTCAAATTAATGCACGCATAACATTGGTATGACACATTCTTGGTTCGGACATGTAGGAAAATTAGGGATCTGCCATTTATATTCAAGCGCCACACGTTTTTTTTTTTTTTTTTTTTTTTTTTTTGATAAGCAATGGTGTATTGTGCTTTGCCACGTGTTTTTCTAAAAGCATCCCATACGTATTATTTTGGATTCAAATCGGGTGAAAGCAAAGGCCACTCCATTCGATCTATCCTTTAACATTCTAGAACATCATTCGTGACACCGGGCATTATCATCCTTTCATGACATTATGAAACAATATTCCTTATTTTTCATTAAATATACTTCACTTGCCAACGGTTAAGAACAGATAACGATATAATAAAGGGTTAACGATATTTAATAAAGAAAACGTATTCAGTAATTAATTAAATAATAAAGACGTAAGGCTTCCTTAATCTTGGCTCATATATCTTATTTTAAATATATTTTTCCCTCGTTATAATAAAAATAATAACACAGAAAGCGAAATATCTGCAATGTGTAACAAATTAAACAGACGTGCGAATGTTGTAACACTAGCTTTACACGCACAAACATTTTTTTTTTTTTTTTTTTTTTTTTTTTTTTTTTTTTTTAAGATGAAGTTTGCGAAACTGCCCCTCCCAAGGACGATCAAAACACCTTCCTAGTCTTCTAAATAAACCAATTATTTTTGCTTAGAATAAAATTTTATACAGCACATACCATGAATAATAAAGCAGTAGAGAGTGGAAATACCTGCATGGCCTTGCCAGTGTTTTGTAAAAGAACGGGAGCGGAGGGGGGGGGGAAGGTCAAACACCTGTGTACTCCGTAGATCTTCCACCTGTTGGCAAATCTTGAAGTCGGTTAAGGAAAACATAACGGGTTGCGTACGATTCTTCCACTGTGTAAGGTATCAAGAAAGATCATCGTCACACGATCTACACAGTTGTTACGGTAGGGCAAGAGATTACTGTGCAATTTTAGAACATAAAATCATACTAAGGAGTCAACAAATCAAGAAAAGCACTGTATATCTTTTTTATGAGACAGCCAAATACAATCATAATTGCTAAATAAATTTAAAAAAAAAACAGCTCTTATTTAGCAAATTTATTACTAAGATCGGAGTACTTTTAGAAAAAATAATAATTTTTCGTAGCATGAATTGAAACCTTTCAGATTATTTACTAATTTCTGTTAGAATAAAATATATAAAAAAATAGGACACGCCTCTAAAAATTTTAAAGTGTGTTACAATCTTTCATTTAATTTGCTTCGCATTAATAAAAGTACACTATTGTAATCTATTGCACATTGCATTTAACTGACACACTGGAGTTCTGAAATTTTGTAAACTTGTGCATGCTCGATGGCAATATATTATTTTAAATACTTCCGGCACTCAATTATCAGTTAATAGATTAATTTAACTTATTTTATACGAATGGTGATATAATCCAATTATCTGACATAATTGGATTAGCAGGCAAAATAAGGCAGCTGCTTATGGCCCATGATACTTGAAACCTCAAGATGATTCTCATGATATTAGCAGAGTAATTTAATTTCATACTTTCGATTTTACAAAGGCCGTGCATTCAAGTTTATTCAAACTAATATCAATTACTAATATCTTTAAGATTTTCTTTTCCTATATGACAACATTCGCCTGGTGTTCAATGTAATCTATCTTTTCCACAGTTGTTTGAATAATTCATAACAACAGGTTCTAGTAAATTTCCTGAAAATCAGCTTCCAGTACAGAATCACTGGAGAAAATAGCAGTAAGAGGTTACCGGCAAATGTTTAAAGAATGCTCCATTGGAAATTGACTCATCACGATCACTCATTACAAAAATACTTCATTTTCTGAGATACTTAGTTATATTTTACTAAACTGTTAGTTGCTTTTAATTAAAATTTCGAAGAAATTAAGCATCTGATAATTAAGAGAAAATAAAGAAAGGGAATAGAGACACTAATGATAAAGAAATATATTTAGTAAAACTATTCCGCTTATCGCAAAACATAAACAAGACATACATACAATAGAAACAGAGCATATGTCTAAACTGACCTTTTACACAGAAGACGAAATTTCTGCAACTTTAACTGGAAAAATTGTTATACAAAACTCTTATAGTCAAATCTAACAAATAATATATAATTTATTTTAAACACATATTCTTTTTTTTTATGTAAACCATTAGTACTGTTACAATAAATACTTTTCTAAAAATTAATTTTTCTTTTCTTTTTTGTAATGATAATTTAAACAAAGTATCTAAAAAATGTTTCACCTTTCTTGCAAGTTACGATATTCACATTATTTATCTGGTAATGAATGAGCCCCATAAAATGTATTTAAATCCGCTTTAATCAAGTTATTAAATAATTTTTTAAAACGAAACATAAATACAAAATTGAAAATTTTTATTAAATTATAGATCGCTCCTACAACAGTTATTTCAAAAGAAGGAGTCAAGTTCAAAGAGTCCCGGTTGGTGTCACCGTCTGAATATCTCTAGAAAACAGTAAACAGCTCTCTCTCGTTTTTTGAGTGGACACACCAAATCCCTTACCTTCTAACACGGCCGGAGGATTTTTGCTGAATGTCCTTAGTGCAAGGCAGATTAAACCTCCCCCAATTATATTCTTAAATGTTTAAATTTTACGATTTTTGAAATTTTAAGGGATCTGCTATTGTTTTTGGACTTTATTTTTGGTTTCATCGCTATACCACCTGGGATCAGAAACAACAACAGTTATTTCAACTAACGATATAATAGAACTTATAACCAGTTTCAGGAAAAACAGCGTGTGAATTTAAGATATGACACAATATTACAGAAATTGAAATTGCTATTTTTTCTTGCGGGAACTATTCTAGACTTAAAGTAAAATTTTTATAATAAGTGTATAATTCTTTTATAAATAAAAATGAATACTCCAATAAATTTCTAGTAAAATATTATTTATATTTCTTTATAAAACTAGGGAAGATGAAGATCAGAAGAGAATAATTACTCAATCACTCTAATGTAAAAACCAGAAAATTTACAAATTAAAATTAAATAACAAAAAGAAAAAAGAAAACAAAAAGAAAAAAGAAAAGCTATTTATCACCAAAAGACTTTTGGTGATAAATAGCTGCTCGAGTGCATTTGAATTACAATGTCAAATTAAATTGCCAAATGTTCGCATGAATACAAGAATGAAAATATTGAACTTACTGCTTGATTACGTAAACAAAATATTTAGTTCTTTACTTCAGAAACTTAACAGAATAAATCAATTTCCAACTGCATATGACCATAGATGTTACAAAAAACAATCCATGCAGTACTTCAATGACAGGAAACTCCGTGTGGTTATCTTAATTTAATAATTTGCCGAGATTACTAACAGAAACCTTCACTGAAAAAAAATGAAAAACTGTGGCAAGGAAAGTTGTTCAGATGGAAAAAAGCAGCGATGAATTTGAGGATGCAGAAGTTTTCCTTATGCAAGACATTATGCTAATGCAAGAAATTAAGTAGCACCGCCGCACCATAAACTATCGCCAATCGTGGATAGTTAAAGACTCAATTTCAGTTCTGTCTCAAGCAGGCTCGTGACTTCCGATCACGACTGAAAAGCACGTGATAGCAAATTGTGATGCACAATGCAAGTAAACAAGCCGACACACTCAGGGGAAGGCCGATCAGCTGCTCAAACAAATGCATTACACGACAGACAACTTCTGGACGAATGATAGGCATTGATGGAAGAGACATTCAACTTCGGATTTTAACTCTCCCAATGACCACTTAAGGAGAAAAACGATTAATTATCTTCTATTCCAGAACAATGTGAATCCGTGCTTTTATCAACTCGTATTGTTCAGGACAGATATTAGAAAGAGAATCGGAAGAAAAATATCTAACAGAAATCATTAACTACTGATCGACTGATCATATCGTATGAGAATGAAACATATATAATTTCATCAAGTTAAGAATGTGTAGGAAGATAGAAAATTGGTGAAAAAATAATGACCCATCATAGAACAATGAAACTAAAAATGCGACAACGAAAACATTGACCACTTAAAAAGATTTCTAATTTAATTGACCAGAGTTTCGGGTGAAGTGAAATCCAAGTTAACAAGCAAATGTAGACCATAAACAAAATTAAAATAAGAATGGATAAAAAGTAAATATACTGCATATATAAAAGCATTTCTTCCATATATTTATTTTGTTTTAAATTAAGAAAAATAATGGATAATGCTTTTATTATCATTTCTCGGTTTTGGAAGTGTATTTAAAAATATTTTTAGAAATATTAAGTATATGCTTTATCATAATCTTAATATAAAATATTTAAAAAATTATGTTTTAACTTTTCCAATAGCAAAATAAGAAGATAGAAAAAAATCTAGCTTTTATTTAGTATAACAAAGCATTTCACCATGCTTTCAATAATATCTTATTTAATTTTATAGTTAAATGAATTTTTTTAAAATAAAATTACCTTATTTGATATAAAACATAGGTGTAGATTCTTGAATCCATAAAGTATAACGCCTTCAAAATGCAATTCACATAAATAGTTAAATTAACTTGAATGACAACTGATATTGCATTCAGTGTAGAATTAGTATTTGAGACAAGGAAATTAATCGAACTTTCTATTTCAAATTAAGGGATCTTCACATATTTTTATAAACCTAGTATCTCTCATCCATGTCCAAGGGAGTAATTCCGATATCATTTTTAAATATTTATTAACAATTTACCAATATATTTGAAGAGATATTCCCTGTTAATAATTAACACATTGCGTACGGTCACGAGATAATTCGTTTTCATGTTTTTTGGCTAAATCGATGCACAACCAACCAAATGCAAATTAAAAATGTACATATATGCATCCTATTGCTTACCAAACATACTTCTAGAGCGTTCAAAAATGTGCGGGTGCGCGTTGAGTGCACAGAGCGCCGTAAACAATGTGTTAACCAAACTAGTCTCTTTTCAAAATTCATTAGACTTCAAAACAGCTAAAGACAGGAAGAAATTGGGTTCCTCTAAAAGATCCGGCCAACGGAAACATAAAAGTTTTCGCTGCCTTGTCATTAGTGCTCAGCAACTTTTTCTGAGAGGGGTGGCATTTCTACAGACGGGAAAAGCCTCCGGTCCCAATTAGGCACAAGCTATCGATTGGGACTTCCCGACTGTGAAACAATGGAAGAACGAGAGCAACAGACGTCGGGGAGAAATGCGGAAGAAGTGTGTCGAGGACTCTTGGCATCCGACCGTGAACCAAAGGCCGGCATCGATCCAAATACGGGACCCGCATGCCAAGGTCGGCCCCTAAAAGTAAACAGACAACACCGCCCACACCGCCCATGAAATGCCAACGGTACCACAATTAATTCACAGCTTTCGGATTTGTTGTAGTTCATGTTACAGCTCAAATGCAAGACCTCTGGTTTTAACAACCTAAAATCAGGTAGTTTGGATTGCATGCGGGTCGGAAAAAATGTCTGTCCTAAGAATTTTTTTTAATGTCAATATAAAATGATAAAATTTTGAAATTCTACAAACATTTGATCAATTAGTTAGTAAAGTTATATAAATTATATTTAATTTCAAAAAATCTACATTTAACATTATACTTTTTTTCTAATTTTTATACCTAATGGGATTTAAAAGACGTAAAGTTTTGGAGCAGGTTTCTCCTTTGCTTGTATTAAATTTTCAGTTATTTTAAAGGTGAAATCAGAACAGAAACATTTCAAATTTCGAATTTTTTTCACAGTATGCAAAACACGACCCCACTTACTTAAAAACAACAAAACTTTGCTTAAAACTATTTAGAGAAATTAAATCTGAAAAACCTTTTCAATACATAAAAATACATTTTCTCTCATCTTATTAAAAGAACATTTATTTTATTTGAATCTCAGAGATTCTATTCCTAGACTGATAAACTATACAAATTTGAATCTTAAAATTTAATAAGTAAGTATTTTTAATAGACAATTAATTTACCGAAAAAATAACCTATTTAAGCTTTACGCGCTTGAAGTTATGACCTCTCTTTTAACTCTTTTGAACCCCTCTTTTTCCTTTTACTTTATGCCAATACTTAAGAAACACATAATCTGTATTTACTTACTTGTATATATTGAAATTATAAAAAATAATTTTTATTTCCGAGAGTTTGATTCCCAAAGTGCAAGAAATATATATATATATATATATATATATACATACAGGGTGTTGCTGAATTCGACCGACAAATTCAGAGGGGTGATAGCAGGCATCAAGAGGATAAAGAATCACCATATAACATGGGGTCCCAAACGACGTTAAATTGGTGAAAATTCGAAAAATTTAGAGAGTCGGAGATCTGTTGAAAACTGTAAAAAATTAATAAAAAATAACAAATGGTGTTTAAACTATGATTTTATTCTTAATTTTTTTTTTTTTCTTTTTCACGTTGGTAACATGCAGATTTGATATCTAGGGGGTCGTAAATTACTGAAAACGAAAAAGTACCCATATTTGTAAAAATATTAAAACTTGAAGAAAAATAAAAGCTTGAAAATGTAAGGAATTTTATATTCTATAACTTGATATAAGTGTGTAGAGTGAGAACAGGGTAGTTTTAAAGATATTCAAGAAAAACTAAAATGGGAACCAGAAAACATCGCTGCAACATCAGTACCGATGTTCGCAGAGATCAAGACAAATTCAGAGCAAGGATAATAGGCCGCAAGTAGATGAAAAATTACCAGAAAACATAGGGTCGCAGGTAACGTTTTTCAATGAAAATTACAAATCGGCTGGAGTTCACACGCTGGATGCTTGATGCACACAGTAAGATGCACACTTTTCTGCTAGAGTTTAATTCTCAGATAAAGCTTGCTTTACGAGACAAGATCTCTTCAACTCGCACAATGCGAATATTCAGTCATTCGAAAATCCCCAAATCATTATCTCGACGAACATGTTTGATATTAACATCTGGGCAGAGTCATCTATTTGGACCATATCTTTTGTCCGAATGCCTTTGCGGCAAAAGGACAATTTGGTTAATGCATGATGGAGCACCAGCACATTTCAGTTACATTCGTGAAATCCGACTTGTTTGCGAATGAAATATAACGAAGATCAATTCTACAATGCTCATTAATGAATACTTCATCGCTGCATAAAATTTAGAATGTGCTCCTTATATTGCAAATTTTGATCCTTAGCTTTTCAAAACAAAATTTGCTTCTTAATCTGCAAATTTTGAAGCACTTTTCCCCCAAAACATATATTTCTTCAACTCGCACAATGCGAATATTCAGTCATTCGAAAATCCCCAAATCACTACCTCGTCGAACATGCACTGTGCTATATACAGAAATCATGCGGAGATCTTCCCAACATTCACATTGACCATTCATATTTATTAAAAATTTCAGATACATTTTTCTGAATACAAGTTAGTGCGATTTGAAATGAATAGAAGTTGGCTGCAATTAGACATACCCACATAATTTGCTCCTACACATATATTCAGTTATTGTTCATACATTTCCCTGGATATATTCATTATTAACCGCGATAACTTGAAGAAAGAACGAAAATAGGATTGCTCATTTTTCTCCTTTCTTTTAAGTATCGATAATAAATAAACCCAATAAAAACACATCCGTATAATTTTTTCCCTTCTATTTCCTAAAGAGATCTACCGGATTATCCGAATCATGAACAAGTATATCTTTCATATGTTACCTTATGCTCATCTGTTACAATTCCCACGAAGCTGTGATGATTATATTCTTCTAGGACTGATAAGGCTTTCTTCTACACAATTTCGATTCTGGAAAGGTAATGGACGGTACGAATGACAGCTATAATCTCACTTCAGGCGGTATCGATAAAAATGGAAGTGACAGCTGTCGGCAGTGATATACGTTTTAAGAGCATTTTTTTTTTTTTTTTTTTGGAGTGCAACAATAAAAAGAGATTTTAACGTCATCAGAACAGAAAAACGTCGCGCACGTAGTGTATCTTCGAAAAGGCAAAAGTTCAAATAAGTAAAACAGTCATAGTTTGAAAAGGGCTACAACCAAAATCGATTTTCTGATAAGAAGAAACTTAAAAAGCTGGAGACTTTCAAACGGCCGATGAAGTTTTCTTCTACCCCTCCCCCGCCCCTTCCACTTTGCTTTTTGTTTAACAAAAGCGAAATGGCAAAGTTTCGAAATCGCCGCTGAGTAATAAAAAAGAATGCATTTTTAGAATTCTTTTAGACGCTAAAAGTTTTTCCTTTTCTCCTCCAGACGGACTTACTTCAGGAAAACTTCTGCTACAGTTACAATTAAATTAGAACAATATACTAAGCCTGAAACTCCTAACATCACAAAAATGAAGATTGTAGTAAAAATTGCTAGTGACATTAATGAAACTATTAATGACTTCTTAAAAACTGAATACTGCTGAATATATAATTCAAAATCGATCCCCATATCTCTTCTTTTTCCCCTTCCATGCAAGAACAAAAAAAAAAAAAAAAAAAAAAAAACGTCATAGAGTAGTATACTAATTAATGAAAATCTGTAATGTTTCTAAATTCATTTACAGTAACAACTCCAAAATAAAATTTAAAAAAAATATCTATCTTTTTCTTCTCCATTTTCATTACAAAACTTCATTTACATTATAATTACACCAGCTTTATAACTACATCATTCAAACAATTTCAGTTAAAACCACATATCACGCAGATAAAGATCAAGCTTACATACAATTATCATTGAAGCACAATAAAAGAAATCGTATCAACAAGAAAGGAATCGTCAACTTAATGGTGACTGATCAAGGATCCAATAATTTGCTTGAGACCACATTTACATACGATAATCACTGACCACAAAAGGTCACATAGTCTCGACAAATTTTGACCTTTAGCGAACAATCGAACAAGGACATATTCACACTGAGAAGGGGAAGGGGGGGGGGCAACAGCAATTAATTTTCCAATCCACATTTCCAAAGGTTTCTTTCTCAAAAGCCTGCGCATGTTTCTACCTATTGGTGAACAGATTTTCTGGAGTCACGTGGCTTTCTAAATACATGATTTAATAGGGTTTTATCTTTGCCCTGTACGTAGCAACTGCCAGTTTCCACAATTAAATTATTCCTTTTAAGAAAGAAAAAAACGTGTTTACTCAGTGCAGCCTCATTTTCCTACAATTAAGGCTGCCAGCCTTCTACCTTCATGTTTCCTGGCACTTAACTAACCTCTTAAGCAATGTCTATTTCTAATAATTAATTCCTGCTTTTCCTCATTTTCTAGTCAAATATCCCCTGGTGCTTTCATAGAGCTATCTATAAAATTGGCGGATATATTTGCGATTAAAATCATGAACTTTCCTTGTTTTGAAAAAGGATTCGCCCAAAAATTGAAAAATGTATTATCCGATATTATCATACAATTTTTCCAAGTTAAACAATTACGAAATTTAAGCACAGACTCGTAGAAGTGCGGGAATCTGAGATCTGAGATTAGGAACGTGCAAGGCGGCCTACTTGAGCACTGTGTCCGGTGGTAGACTTTTCGAAAATACTCGCCATGTTTTTGTTTAACAATACATTTCTACCTTCTTCCAACCCCCTTCCTTTTTTTTTTTTTTTTTTTTTTTTGCAAATTTATGTTTTTTCTTATGTACCACAATGAATAACGCACATCTGCTTTGACGTTTTCTCCCTACAAAAAATTTATCATTATAAAATATTCAAATTGATTCTTTTTTGTGGTTGTATGACCGCGAGGTTTTAAGCAGATATTGGAATAGTTGCATGAAGATTGTAAGTTCGGATCCTCAGATTCCCCACCCCCAATTTTCAGATATTATTATTATTGTTACCTTTTTGTTACTTAACTCGTAAAACCTGGATGATAATAATGAAGAATATATTTTTTTAGGAAGATCTCTTTTGTAAGCCATAGAAAATTCATCGCATATATTTTTCTCGCAATAATTTAATCGCAAATGTCTCAGTCAATTTATAGATACCACCGTGGAATTTTTTCAGTGTTTCTATTATAGTAGAAGTATACGTCTTCTCAACTGAATTTTTCATCAATCATTTTTATTTTTTGAATTATTTTTCTACCTTTCTTCTTTTGCCGCCAGGGGCGCTGTACACTGTCTCAATAAATTCAGCATAATCTTTTTTACAAAAGGTACATGTTACTTTCCTGGCCATACGAGGCGCTGCTTTAAATCTAAAGACCTAAAAAGTACCGATTATCTTGTACATATTATATATATATATATATATATATATATATATATATATATATATATATATATATATATATATATATATATATATACACTCATGTCCAAAAATTAAGGTCACAAACATAAAATCTGCAAAAAATGATAACTATTCACTGTGTTGCCACGAAATGTGGCTCAGAGGTACACTACAATGGAAGAAAGAACATAGACACATAACAACATGGGAAAGATTTTAATTTGGAATTAAGAAACAGGGTATAACAAAAAGTGTTACATTATGAATTAGAGATAAAGCATTTATCTCGGAAAAAATCTGTCTAATATGGAGTGTGACCACCGTGCACTGCTATACAGGCTTCACAACGAGTTTTCATACTGTTTATGAGGGTGTCAATAAATGCTTGGGGCAATAAAGCCCATTCTTCCAAAAGCTCGGTTTTTAACTCTTCGAGGGTATTAAAAGGGGGGTTACGCTGTGCAATGGTTCTTCCTAGACTATCCCAAACATGTTCAATAGGATTGAGATTCCGGAGACCTCGAGGGCCAGTCCATACATCAAATATCCTCTTCCTCAAGAAAATCATCAACGATCTAGGCTTTGTGTGGACGCGCTTTATCGTCCATAAACATGAAATCTGGGCCAAAAGCACCCCGGGAACAACCTCACATAGCCTTTAAGGATCTCATCCCTATAGAGATAAGCATCGAAGACGTGCAGTGGTGTACGACTGCCCAACATTATGCTACCCAAGACAAGGAAACGCCACGAAATCTGTCTGCCACGAAATCTGTCGATTTCTTTTACGTAGGAGGGATGATAGCGAGCTCCTCGCTCTTTCCAGATGAAGATTCGATGAGTGTCACTCTGTGTGATAAATCTCGACTTATGACTGAAAAGAACACGCCCCCATTCTTGCTGTGTCTAAGACCGATGTGTTCGGCACCGCAACAACCGGGCTTTTCTGTTGAATGCAGTCAAAGGGACGCACTCAACTGGTCGCCGGACATAAAGGACCCTCTCTGCTAGATGTCTGTATACTGTTTGTCAGGGAATTCTTATTCCAGACACAGTAGCAAGGTCACGAGTAAGTTGAGGAGCCGTTGTCAGCCTATGCCATCGTGCGCTTAATGCCAAATACGATCCTGTGCAGACGTCGTTGCTCTGTGACGGCCTTGGCCGGCCTTCTTGGTTACAGTACCACTTGTTTAGAATTGATTCCACAACCTTTATACCACTTTCGGTGCCACTTGTAAGCATCGAGCCACCTCCGCTTGAGACTTCCCAGCTTCAAGCTTGCGGACGGATCTCCACCTCAAGGAATCGTCTAAACGATTATGAGAACTCATTCTCACTGGAAAAAGGTTAAATTTTTTGGTTTTAATGCAATATTCATAAAATTGCAGATAAAAATCCCAGATACCTAAACGGTCTAATTTCAGTAGTTCCTCAAAAACTAATGCTAAACAACATTATTTCCCACAACAAAGGTTAATATCGTGTTACCGGTCCTTCACAATATACAAAATATAATTTGTTTAAATTTTACTAGTAGCTATTTAGAATTACTTTGAAAAACATTTTTGTGACCTTAATTTTGGACATGAGTGTGTATATATATATATACTCACATTTTAGAACAGCACCTGAATGTTGCATAAAAGATAATGCCAAAGATTCGTTTCTTAGCCTGTTCATCGTCACTCCTGTTATTATTCGAATCCCAAATATTGTAAGATTCTTGCAAAGCATAAACGAAATCTCAGATATAAAGAAAACCGCCTGTGTAAGACTACACGCAAAGTTTCAACCTTCTAATTCGTTTGAAGAAATTGTTCATCGTTGAAATATTTAAAGGTCAATTAAGGATTCAGAATTTAAAAGCAGAGCAGAATTTTGTAAAAATAATTTCATAGGCTAAGATTCATGATTACAGCTACAGTCATCAGTCACCACTTACATTACAAATTACATTTAAAGATATCATAATGTCCAAACTAAATAATAATTGCTAAAACAGCGGTAGGGAAAGATATTAATAAAACAGGAAAGCAACAAAATCGTACACTTGTAGTAATTAATAGGTATTTTAAGTAATTTAAGTTTGCTTTCAAATGAGTCAACGTCATCATATCTTAGATTTTAGTTAAATGGATAAATTTCGATTCCTCGTCTGATTTTAATCCTACTTCAGTAGAAAAAAAGTTTTGATGAAGTTCTGAAAATATAGATAGATTACTGAACTGTTTTACTGATATAAAAAGTATCAAAATAAATGTTTCCGTATATTTTTATGTTTTGATTATTTTTGAATTTCCAAACATTACCAAACTAATTACATCTCCACACGATCATATTAAAATGCGCTCAAGTAAAATTCAAGGATAGCATTCTTAGAATGCATACTAACGGTCTTGAACTTTACTAAGCGTTCATATGTGACACAAATATTCAATACACACCGTTATCAAAAGGCTGCTTCAAATGTATCACACCTTAATAAAAAAAATGATAGATAAGGAATCAAATTAGGGTGGGTTGGACTAAAAAAACAAGCGAATGCCTGATTTCATAAAAGACGGTTAATCTGCTGAAAATGGGTCTAATTGTAAAAGAAAACGATCGCGTGATGAAAAATATCAAATCCATTCACTTTCTTTTAAGGTTAAATATACCGGTTTAAGAAGGTCTCGAGCACTTTCAAATTCGTTTCGATTCTTCTTGTGCGGGGACCATTCTTCACGTCAATAGTCAAATGCTGTTAATGGATGGCAAACAGTTACAACGGGAGACAGTCTGTCAATGTGGGCAACTTTTCTCACAGAGAGAAATGCATCCATCACCGACTGTGACAAACAAGGAAGTAATGCCTAAAAGTAATCTTGCGAAATAAATGAAAGTAAATTAGAGGAATTTCAAATTTCAGAATCATAAGATGGAGAAAATTACCAAAGATCATTTTTGCAACTTTTGTAGATGAGACACTCTGAAAAAGGGAAGATAGATTTATAAATATACTGTTAAAGCAGTGCTTCACAAGAAACAAACAAACAAACAAAAAAGCCGTTGGCTATTTAGTATTTTCTGCGCTATGCGAATCATATGGTTGAAATAAAAAATAACATGGTAAAGCCCTAAAAGTTATCAAAGCAAATAATCAGTTTTAAAAAACATAAAACGAGCAAAACCCAATAAATTTGAAGAGAAAATAACTAATAAATAAAATGACAAAAACGAATTTATTTCAAAAAGTTGCAAAATATTGGATAGGAATGTCCTCCCATTAAATCACAAATGTTTGAAGATGATGTAACAAATAAACGTAATTGTGAAGATTAAAAATTAGGAATTCAGATAAAATGTGAATTTCAGTCAAATCAACGTCTGCATGCAATGCATTTCTGACATTGCTTACTAAACAGACGGTGAGTGAGACGAGTATGGCAAATGAGAAACCGAGTTCATTTGACATCCAACCCGTGCAGCGGACAACAGCTACTAAGTTATATCTGGAGGAATGAAATGCAATTTATTGAAGATCTGCAAATCCCATGATTCTCTTACCATAAATAATAAATTGGTCGTTGCAAAAAAGTAAATTCTGCTTTAGAAGCTACATCGACTGATTCATTGCCAATATTCCGGATATGGTCAAGTAACCCACAAATTAAAATTTGATAACCCCTTTCCTTGGAAAAGATAATTGATATCTACAAACATCGAAGGAAACTCTGAGTATAAATGTAGACTTCAAAAGCCCTTAATTAAAATTTAAAATCTTGTTTTAAACAAAGAAATCAAATTTAACCGTTACTAGGAATCAAAATACAGTCGCAAAAATGACCCATAAAGAAACAAATTAATTTTTGAACTTACTACATACAATAACAGCCGAAATTGCGGACATTTTTTTAAAATTTGAATGTTTTTCAAGCTTAATCATTTATAAGAAGAGTTTTACTTCACACAAAGACATGAATTATATTATCTGCTAAAAGCACAGTTATTCAAAGGACGAAAAAAAAAAAAAAATCAGAAAAAAAATACTTGCATTATCAGAATAATTTTGTGAATTTTAGTTAAATAAAATACAGATGCAAGGAAGCAAAAGAGAAGACTGCAACATCAGGTGATAAGAGACACGAAACGTTATCTCCGATCTTAAAACAAAATAAATAAAAGCAGCTGCTGAAGTTTATATTCAAAAATTAGAATAGATAGTCTGGCGACTCCTTTCATAAATTTAAATTTTTCCAGGTGCGTAATTACATTTTTATTTGACATGTAGTGTTCAGCGCCACTGTCAAGGTAAGAAATATTAAAAAAAAAAAAAAAAAAAAAAAAAAGAAGAAGAAAGTGTAGTCAATGGTCTAAGGTATATCGCGAAAATATTTTTTTCCTATTGGTTGAAATTCAAAATTTGAAGTCAAATAAAATTATCACCGTGGTTGTTAAAAAAAATCAAATAAAAAATTTGATTCGTCACTAAAATACCCCCCGAATTTGATTTTTTTGTTCTTTCTGAAAACGTGAATCCTTAATTTTTCTAAAAAACATAAACAGAAAGCAAATTTTTGTTCTTGATAACAAAAATGTAACGCTTAGAATGTTAATAAATTGTTTTAAAAAAAGTTGTATTTGTGTTGTGCAAAATTTATGACTTGGATTAACAGCAAAACTATCGGTTTTCGTAAAATAAAGGTGAAAAGTTTCATTTGCTACAAGTCTATACTTTTTTTATTAACAAATTTTTGTAACTTTACAAATAAAATATATTTCAAATTTGAAATTTTTTATAAAACTCAGATTATTTCATGTATTTAAGCCAATTTTTGGAGAAAAAAATAAAAATTTAAAAAACTTTAAAAGAATTACATATATGAATCATACAAAATAAAATATCATAATAATACATAATAAAGATTCCATAATTAAACAGAACGCAAATTTTTTGAAGTATAAATGAAAAGTTGAGAATGATAGTTATTAATTAAAAGTAAATAATAATTATATGTATCATATAAAAATTTTTAAGTCTTCCAGAATTTTCATCAATATTAATTTTTTTCCCAAATACTCAATTTTTTTTAAATTTTCGATCCTTTCTTTAAGTTAATCTAACCAGGTTCTTTTATTTATATTTAATTATTGCTTTTTGAAACTGCGAGAAAAATTCCTTTCATGATGTACACAGGCCAGAAAGACCCCTGAGATATATGTTATCCTAGCAAGGGCATGCCTCCAGGAGATGGCAACAGAAACCCTAGAAACATCTTCTATAAAAGATGATTAGGAAATGGCAAATAATATTTTATGTTTTTATATTGCAACAATTGATATCTCATTCCCCAGTAGAAAAAATCATGCTAATCATGAAACTTTATGCTCGCTCATGATTAACAATAGAAAGTTAACCAAAAATTTCGTAATAATCACAAATCTTTTTCAAGACAGTATAGTGCTTCAAGTATCTAGAAAATGAACTTAAGCTGGATTTTGCTCAAAAGCTTTTGCGATGCATCCATAACATTTCCTTTTGTGCTAGTTGTTTGACTCAAGAAAAATTATAAGATGCCTAGAAAGCAAAAGCACACAAAAAAACTCAAAAAACATACCTTTAAACCAAAATAAATTAATATTGAGTCAATTGGCAGTCTGAAACAGTAATAGAATCTTCTTTCACAACTACTTGAAGTAAACAAAAGCTACAGCTGCTCATTGAAAACAAGGATTAATGATATAAGGGAATTAAAAATTTCTTTGCACATAAAAGAAATAGAATAAAATTGTAAAATTACAAAAGCTTCTAAGCACGATTGAGATTTCACAGAAGACAGATTCATGATATCAAGATTGTTCGACGCAAAAATACCATCCGAAATTTGAAACGATATGCCAGATCACAACTGCAACTATAACAATCCAAAAATAAACATGGAAAAAGATTTCATTTTAAAAAAATAAAATTCCTTTTAAGTTATTTTTTTTCTCATATTCCGAAAAAAGCTTAATTTTATAAAAAAAAAAAAAAAAAAAAAAAAAAAAAAGGATGAATCCAGTAAATAGATTTCATTTTTGAAACATTTTTTAAGTTTTTATTTAAAGGTTGCAAGAAATTTATTAGCATAAAAAAAAAAAACATTAGAAGAAAATAACTAGTTAACAATAACCTTTATTTTACAGCAAATTGATAATTCTGCTGCTAATTCAGCAGACCTACACATGGCACGACACAAATATAATTGTTTTTATTGTTAAATAGAAACATTCTAAATTGTATATTTTTGTTAATTTTTATTTTCAAAATCTACGTTTTGATTTTTTTAAATTCAAACTTTAGGTCCATTTTGGAAGATCTATTTTTTTTTTTTTTTTTTTTTTTTCAATTTGTCTAAAACCTTTTTTTGGTAAATATGCGAAAACAGTGAAAACTAACTTTTTACCTACTTCTAGATTTGAATATATAGATATCATTTTATTACTTGAAGATTGCTCTTAAGTACATATTGCAAGGGAAAATGGTAAAATTATAAGTTTATAATATAAAAGTAATTGACACTATAAAAGTTTTATTGAAACTATAAGGAAACAATCAACACGAAATGAACTGGGAAAAGGCTGATAAAGTGCACTATGTTGGGATAACAGAATAAAAAGAATGTGCGTCAAAAATAAAAAAATGTCATCTGGAACCATGAGGTATGAACCAATAGTAAGATGTTTTGGGCAATTCCTGAACAATGCGGAGAAGACTATCCGAGCTTGGACTGACAGGCAAAACTGAATAAAAACCAGCGGTAGAAAAGACCACATTTTACAAAATAATATACTGACTGAACAGAAGATTCATGAAAACGAATTATAGAGAATGATGAAATTTAAGATTTTAATATATGGAGTGATGAGAGAGAAAGTGCAAGATGTCCAATCAGGGAAAAGGCACATCCTCACTGCATTAAAAGACAACAAAGAATCCAAAAGTATTAAATGATCTAAATATGTAAGTCAGCAAATGACACACTATACACTAGAAAGCACATTGATATCATTAAAAAAATGCTTCTAACTTACATATAGGAACTATTTTCAGATATGCGTAATTTCTTTATAGATGGCATTCAGACTTCGCCAGTAAACACTGTTATAAAAACAATCCACTCAGAACAACAAAGATTTATTGAGATGATTAGGAAACAATCCCGACCCTAACGAGCATTTGCAAAGTCGTTTGAAAACATCTGTCCGAATGAGACGTTCATTAAATAAAAGAAAATTTATCGAAACTATAATGGTTTTATGGCATCACTTAATAAAGAATGAAAAGTTGTCGGTAGTGCTAGGATCAATGAAACGTCACTCTGCTGCAGTCTTGAAAACAAAAGCATTATCAGCCAAATACTTTTGGAACATAGTAATAGATACTTTCACAAGTTTTTCGTCATATAACTATTATTTTGCAATGCAAGAATTTTTACTTTTGGCTATGATACTGAATTGAGAACTAAATTTCCTGTTTAAAAAAAATCATAGTTTATTACTTTGCGCGAAGTTAACATTTTTTTAAAGCATTCAAATTTGAAAACACTTAAATAAAAAATAAAAAAATTTCCTAATTAAAAAAAAAATCTTCTGTAAGTAAAATTAAATTATGTCTTCAATAAAAATTGTTTTGTGGCTTTTCAAAACTCTGTAATCCAATAGCATTTTTAAAAGCTACGGAATTCGAGTTATTTTAATTAAACTACCACCTCCAAATAAATTTGGATTTTATTCCAAATAATATTCATGAACTTTTCAGTTGCATAAATTATAATATTTTAAAAAATTTGACTGTTTGAATTAAGCCAATTCAAAAAAAAAAAAAAAAAAAGCGGACATGAAAAATTTGTGATGTCTTATCATAGCATTCATTCCATGGGCAAAATTATAGAATTTATTCTGAAATATTGTTAATATAGTTTAAAATCGCCTTATATAGTTTTATTTAAATTATTACGCGATGTAAGACCATAGGAATAATAGTTATAGACCATCTCAAACGAACAATTATTCCAATTCACATTTCAACATTCCAAGAGAAACAGAATTACTAAAGGATTATAACTATGAAAATAATTGTTCACATTTGACAAACAAAAGGTACGAAAGATTAAAAAGTCCAGAATGATCTAACTTTGAACAGAAAGTAAATACACACTTCAGCCATTAAACAATATCCTAATTCATGCACGCAAATTATGAATTCCCTTTATTATAATTAAACACAACCACTAATACAATTTTAAGCATGTCACAATATATTCCATAATGTTCAAGTCCAAGGAAATTAGAGATTAAAACTGCAAAGGAATTCGCATTGAAAAGCGTCCCCGCAAGTTTAGGAATCAGTTGCCAATCAGATACAACAATGAAGAAACGCCAATTCTTTACTGTCGCAAACGTATTAAAAGTATCACCTAAAAGCGACTGCGGTCTCATTCAGAAAGCACAGCTGCTGAATCATCAGAAGTATTCCGATCTGGACAAAAGCCAGGCAGCCATTCTTGATCGAGACCGCAACTGAAGTGTCAAAGGAATGTTCTGCACTGAACCAATTTTGCTAATATTCCCATTACGTTTCAACAAAAACTGGTTTTCAAATTCTAATATTTTAAAAAGGTATTGGTTTCAGACTTTAATAAAAATTTTATTCAAAGAACAATATTAAATAGTTTTAAATTATTTCATACTAGTCGCCTCATGCGACCAGCTAGTTCACCTGGAGTATCGATGGAGTAACTCCATGTTCCTGATTTCGCCAAATTGTCTGATAATAATGCCATGCTATTATAGTTATGTTTACCGTATGCATGAACCTTTCTAATGAATGCAGTCCCATAAAATCATAGGGTTATTAAACAAGTAAATATCCAATTCATCTGTCTTTGAAATTCCGGGTATTGTAATTTCACTTTTTTATTTATATTATTAGCTGTGTAGACTTCTTATCCTTTAGCTTTCAAAAATAGAAGCAAAGCGTGCATTTAAGCATTTGATGAAAATATGAAAACGGTTTGAATTTCAGGGCAACAATGCAATAATCTATGGTTGGAAATTAAACAAACAAAAAAAATTGCCGAAATTCCTGAAAAATTTGTTTAGTTATTAAATTTGCATCATTAAAAAGATGGCTTTTTAAAGATTTTGAAAAGGTGTAAAATTTATTCTTGTGCGACAATATTTTCGTAGTTAAAGCAGAAAAATATCAAAATTCAGCGTAATTTCTAATTAATTAAAATTTTAAAAAATCACTCCGAGGTGCACTTAACAGCTGAATTTCAGCACATTATTGATGCGCTATTGTTTCTTTATACGAATAAAAGAGTCACAAAAATTATATCTACATTTGATAGAATGTGACAGAGAAGAAGAGGGAAATAGAACAAACTGCATATCATTTCTATCAACAATATTTAAATTCATTTCATTAAACAAAGCCCTCATTTTTACATACCATTTCTGACGTAAAAGAATAACTAAAAATATTGAGAACATCACGGAAATTGCATTTTCTTTTCTTTATCTTTGGAAACGAAATGTACAATCAAAAAGTAAAAAAAGGTATGGTCTAAAAAATGCTTCCGGGTGTTTCTATCAAAGCAAATATTTGAACTCTCCGTTTTTCTAAATTTAAATGCAATTGAACTTCTCAGGAATATATATACTTCACCAAATATCAGTTTAATATTGAGAATAGTTCTCACATCAACATCTAAACTACCTTGACTGAAAATATGGTAAGCATCATTAAAAGGAAATTTACTTTGGAAGTTATTAGCCCCCAATTTTACAAGTACAGTTTTGCTCATACCAACGCGCACACCTCAAACTTTAATGGAAACTATGAAACAATTTGATATCGATAGAGAGGGAGCAATTACGGCTCAGGCTTTTAGTTGTAGAAATTATTGATAGATATTTCGTATCTAATAAGCGACGAACGTGAATGCGAAGCAAGCATATTTCTGAAATAAAGTATCCATCACCAATATAAAAGTTTCATTAAAGGTATGATGAGAATAAAAATAAGATTTTTGTCAGTCTTAATTCTATTTTTTTAAATTAATATAAAATACGCATGCAAAAAGCATATTTAATACCGCTGCAACGTGCATGAACAAACCAATGCAGTAACTAAAACAATGGAAAATACTGTTAAATACATTTACAAATGTCATTGAAAATGCATGAAAATTAGAAAATAATACGGAAATGTAATTAGTACTAAAAAGCTAATTTTATAAATTAAACGGGGGTGAGAAAATTGTTTTTGTACAATTATATTCTCCGAAATTAAAATTATGAAAGGTTTTAATTTTAAAGAAACTAATCAAATTTTTGGAAAAACAATTTCATAGAACCTGAAAATTAAAAATGAACACAGCAAAATATTTTAGAGTTTCAAGTCACCAATCTGCGCTGTAGAGCTTTGGAACGAATTTTGGATCACGTATTTCACGACATAATTTAACAGCTGTAATCACGTTTAAATCAATTTAGATGGAAATATTAATTATTATAAACTGTGGCATTTAATCGACTTTATATTTTACAATAACATCCGCTTTCAGGATAAAAGAATAAGATTTTCCCAATTTAATCCATACGCTACCAGAAAACCGCTACCATAATCAAAATGTTTTAAATACAATACCCAATATCTACAAAATCAATTGAAATTGGGCAGAATAATAAACTTTTTTCATACTGCAAAACAAAAACAAAGATTCATTTTAACAGATGGCATCTCATTCCTTTTCTTTTTTCTCCAACTGTGTAGGAAAATGCCATATAAGGGATTGTGTAAGGTAATAACGAAATGTCACATATGTGCGATGTTGGTAGTAAAAAGATTAGGGACAACTGATCCTTTCATAAGGCAGATTTAACGTGCGCCTGGTCAATAATTTTTAAGGTGCCCGTGAAAAATCACCAAAAAATGCAAATCGTCGTCAATTTCAGATTACGCCAAGACTGGCGTAAGTAAACCAAGGGCCGTTAAAATAAACAAGTGCCGGCGAATCTTCGGACTCTGTAAAATCGGATGTCGATACTAAGATCCCACAGTCAAGGTTCATCCATGAGGCCAACACGTCTTCCTAGTCTATTTAGGAAAGAATACAAAAGTGACGGTCAGAAAAATAACATTAAAGCATAAAAGAAAATCAACTTATGCACATTTCCGAATTCTTTTCAGAATGAATAAAATAACTAGTGACTAAACAGCCCTAAAGTATCTTCCTCTTGTCTTCCAAAGAATGAAAAGCCTCGTTTAAAACCACTTAACAAGTCTTAATAATGATGAATATACTCAGTATGTTTTTCTGACAAAGGACGCATGATGTGCACATAAAAATGAAAGGTGAAAGAAAACAATTGTTTCGCCTAGTGAAATTTTGTCTGGACAGTTGAAAGAAAATATGGATAGTTAGTAACCCCATAAAACAAAATCAATGCCAGAATTTTTCATGAAGTGATATAAACCGACGAAAAAAATTACAGTACTTTAGTATAAACCACAATTTAATTTTAAAATATGCATAATATAAAAAAGACATAATGCTTTTCACCGTCTATTTGAATTTACAAAATTTCATTTGATATTTCCCACGAAAATTGTAATCTGTAGGTATATGGGATAAAAATTTAAATATTCATATGAATAAAAACACAGCGTGTTACATTTTCAAGTAGTGAATAATTACAGTAATCAATGAATGAAATTAATGCTTTAGAATGTTAAATATAAAGCAATTAATAATACAAATAATCTCAGGTTTCAAAAGCAAATTTACTTTTATTCACAGCACTGTTCCCAGTTAAGAGCTATACTGAACAACTGTTATTTCCAGACAGCAGAATTAGGATAAGGATTTAAAATACTCATAATAAAATAACAAGCGTATTGTAGAAGGCTAAAAAAATCATATATCAATAAATTACTTAACAATAATTAAGTATAAAGAATAAAAGGCACAACCTCATAGGTTAAACTTTTGAAGCAAAATTCTCAGATTCC
This sequence comes from Argiope bruennichi, assembly GCF_947563725.1. Classification (NCBI taxonomy): domain Eukaryota; kingdom Metazoa; phylum Arthropoda; class Arachnida; order Araneae; family Araneidae; genus Argiope; species Argiope bruennichi. The sequence continues at coordinate 74,607,000 of NC_079153.1, read as the reverse complement.
AGATCCTCACCATACAATAATTCATTAAAGCAGCTATTTTTAAATATATTACGTATTCGACAATCACTTAATTCGTTTACTCTGTCTTAGAAAGAAAAGAAAAAACAACCACTTTAAATGTCGAGCCAAGAATAAGAAAGTAGCTTATTGATATGTATAAAAAACTTATATGGATGTCCATTTACACCGAATTCATTTATCTTTATTTGACAGCAACGCCCACATTCGAATTGTTTACATGCTTGCCATGGTGGAAAAATCTGAGACACGGCTATTTTTTTGGAGTTTGGATATATGAAAAAGTGAATGTATTTGCATTCCCTTTTTAGTATTGAGCAGTTTCGATTAAAAATTGAAATCGTCAAAATTAAGCAAATGGAGATGAAGAATCATTCATAAAAAGATTCAGTCGGAATGATAAGTATTAAAGATTAGTTTACAAAGCGATATTTCCGAAATACAAGACTATTGGTAATTATTTTCGTATTTTTTGAAATGTAGTTAACTACTCTGACCATTCTGAAATATAAAATGCTCTATCGTTATTGCTCAAACATAATTTAAAATAATATGGTATCATTTTTGTGATAAAATGTATTCATCAAAATTGATTGGCATGACTAAATTAATCTTATTAATAACTGCATTTTCCGGCGATTATTTTAATGTTATTATTATGCTGATCAATTTTGATGAAATATATCTTATCAAGTGAGATAGAAATAAATTCAGTTTGGATTTTTAAACATCTTAAAATTATATATTTAGCTTTCTAATATATAAAATCAAAAAATTTTAATTTTAGGAATTAATGATTCAGTTTTTGGTAATTGATGAAAAAATAATGCTGTCAATTAATTCAAATTTGAAATAATTTAAACTTACTTTTAGAAAAGAATGTATTTATAATTTTTTATTACTAGCAGAATGGTGAACAAACGAAGCAGGTTCGGATCATTAAGTGATTCGAAGAAGTTGCTGAGCAGAACGACCAAAAGCTGTAACATCTTAGTCTTATAAATTTCCATGATAAAATTCTTAACTCGGACAAAGGCGAAAAAGTGATATTTTTTAAAAATCAAACACTAGTGAAATTTGTTTCAATTTAGCAAGATTAAAGGAGATGAATATTTTTTATAAGAGCATTTTTGGAAAGAGAAGAGAATTTTTACTTATATGGTTACGTTTAGAATTCCATTGTGCGTTTAGAATTCGATCACTAATTACGATAACGACTTCTTAAAATTATATCAAAAATCATTACCCCCGGAAAAAAAATCCACATTTTGTTTTCCATTATGTGAGAAATTTTTAATTCACACGATTCTATTATCCGTGGATTTTAAGCGGAGCTTACTAATTGTAGCTTTGTTTAAAACAGAACAATTCTCAGATGAAACCAAATTTATCACTAAGGAAAAAATATATATTTGTACAAACAACGCGAAACCAACAAGAAAACCAGAAAGTAAAATTCGCAGAAGAAAACAGAATTCCCCAAAAATAAAGAAATATGTAATGGTATCATTATTTCAAAGTGCAAACTGTTCCAGAATCTTACTTTTGACAAGAAAGTAAAAGCAAAAACAGAATTAGACCCATTCTCTCACCACAAACAGAAGCTTCCCCATCGACATAACTTGTAAAAACTGTATAAGTTGCGTCGAAAAATAGAAACACAGAGCAATGAGCCAAAACAAACCAATCGACGAGAACACAAAGTGCCAAATACAACGCGATCATTTTCCTTTATGTAACATCTGAAGAGCTTTCTCAAATACAAAATCGGTCATAGCCTTGACTGAAGAATACAGTACCATATTCATGTATCAAATATAACTGATAACAGAATTGAATTGCATGGCCAACAAACAGAGACTTTTCGAATAACAACCCCCCCCCCCTTAAAGTTGAAAAGCAAATTCTTATTTATTTAAAAAGAAAATAGTAAGTATTTAACATATATGTTTCACTCCATTAAATTTTTGACATGAAAATAACAATAATAAAACATATATTAAATGGGATTATGAATTCATTTGTAATATCTATAATTAAAGAGCAAATTTCAAAAGTCTCGTTCTAAAGTATGTTTATAAAAATAGGTCGGTCTATTTTTCTAGTTTTGCTCCGTTCAAGATATTTTTAATGTCTAATATAAAATTTAAATATATATTTGTGCATATTTTCTCATTTTTTTTAAAGAAATGCTCTCCAAATATACTTATATAGTTCCAAATCGCATTTGCTAAATTTTCAAGAAGTATATAATGTACAATATACTGAGAACTAAGGATAAAATCTGTGAAAATTTTATACGCGTAGCATAGGAAACAATTCCCATTGAGATTGAAATCAGTACAAACGGTTACGATGATGCCTAGTAGAGCAGTGTTCCTTCACAGGTAATATCAAATGAGCTAAAGCATCCAAAGCATCTTTCTCATATACATGTAAGAAACACTTCAAATGCTGTGTAACTAATATGATTGATTGTTAGAAAGAATTAATAACGTAGAAAGAATGTCAATAATCAAAATATTTAAATGTTATTCAAATTTTCTTTTTAAAAACTATACAAGCTAAAATCCTAGAAAGGATTGCAAACATTGATCTTTACACATAATAGGAATTATTTAAACTGCAAAAGGAACAGAGTTTCGTAAAATATAATAAAATAAGTTTTATTTATTTATTTATTTATTTGCATTACTTTTTGATCCCTCCATGTGACATTCAATACATGATTTTGGTATTGTTAAATCCTCATCACAATCATAAAATCAAAAGAAAAAAATGTGTTCGTTGCATTTAGTGAATTGTTAGGCCAAAATAAATTTTCTACAAGTCAGCGAAAATACACTTCAATAAATACATTTGGATAGAAGCTGATATTAGAAAATTAAAACAGTTATTAAAAAATTTGCAATCTATTTCTTCTCCCTTAAACAATTTAAGTTCGCGTATAAAGAAGATAGGAGTGATTTAATATATACAAATAATTTAAGTTTTTTTTTTTTTTTCTAAAAGTCAATTTCATTTCCAAAACAAAAACCAAAACTGAGTTTTAAAAATGTTTCTTTTTTTACAAAATAAAACTTTATTATTATTTTTTATTATTTTTTTGTAGAGCATTCAAACCGATATTACCGATATCGATGATACCGCTAATATCATCGATATCGATAATTTTAAAATATAAAAATTTTTTTACAAAGAACTGTGATTAATTTGCTTTCATAACTATTTTAAAACCATTTGCAACCCAATAATAAATATGGAGGCAAAAGAAATATTATTTACAAAGTTTTGAATTATTCTCCAGATAAATCAAGTTAACAAATAATGCTGGAAAAGTTAATACGCGATGTTAAATGAAATTCGCCGAAAAACAGCTGAAAAAAAAAGGAATAATTTAAAATTAATTCATTTATCGCAATTAAAGTAAAGAATAAAATCTATTTCTGCATGCACTTTTGAAATAATTAACTCGTGTTAAATATTTTTAAAATTTTTAACTGATGAAAGTTTATAAAGGAAAATAAGCATTTGTATAGAATAGCATCGATTAGTCGCATAGTTAAAATGTGAAGGATATATACGAAAATCCACCATCTTAGCTATAACTGCATTTGATATTAATGACATCAGCAAAAGTGAAAGCTTTATGTAATATGCATTTACAGAAACAGCCATCTACCCAATTTTAATCAATTAAAATAATAAATTTCATATCATCAAGTTCTATTATGTTCTTTCCTTGCACCATTCGAAAGAATTTGCCCAAAATGGCTCTCTTTTAAAGACTCTCTCTCTATATATATATATATATATATATAAACTTAAAATCAAATCTCTTTCCAACGTTATATTCAAATAGTAGTTATTTAAGAATTCAAACTACAGATATTTGCAGTTTAAATAAAATTTTAATACGAAATGAAATGCAGGAGCAAATTTGTCGAAACTTCAAAAGCTCCAATCACATATCAATACGATTTTTCCGAACATATACATCGCCTCATATTAAATAGTCTCTTAAAATTCAGGACAACTTTCTTATTAAAATATCGCAATTATTGAGGCGCAATCATTAAACTTTGTGAAAATAATATCGAATAACAAACGAATTAAAATCACTTGCTCATTTCGGATAAATAGTTTTAATAATTAATGACTAACAGTTTCCAAGAAAGTCGTGCATAGTCCATAAATTTATATGAAGTGGCAAAAATACATCTTTCTCAATTATAAAGAATGAATTATGTATATTATATACATTCAACACAAAAATTTAAAATAAAGCACTATACAGTAATCAATAACAGATTATAATTGTAAAGGAAAATTCTATATAAAGAATAGCATGCGTATTTCAAAATTATGCAATGAAAAATAAAACCCATACAATTAAGACTACTTATTAAACTTTAGTAAGATATTATTGTTTTAATTTGAATCATTATAATTAGCTGTTACAATGATCATAGTTAAACTATTTGAAAACAGTTATTTTAATTAGATCAATATGAATTACAGCAATACTTTATTACTGGCCTGTAAACTTCGTAATAAGGAAATCTGAGTTTTATTATTTTATTTATATATTATATTAAATGAAAAGTAATATTTGATATTACACATAGTTTTTTTCTTTCTTTTTCTTTTCTTTCTTTTCCCTTCCCCCCCCCCATATAATCTTTACATCCACCTCTTAACCAGAATTCAACATTGAGCCTCAAAATGAGGAAGTTCATTTATTTCACTACGCCAGCTGCGCGACAATTTAAGGCAAGTATGGAAGTTCCAACTCTCACGAAATGAAAAAAGAAAAGGAAGAAAAACAAAGAAAATACGCGATTAGTCCTCATCCCAGCCGCGAAAGACGTCTCCGTTGACCAGCTGCGCCATTAAAAATGAGGGGACGAGTTTTCCCAACAATGTGTGTATCAGCAGGAGAAACTAAGTTGCAGTAAGCCACATACATGGTGCCAATAGTACAGTGGGCCAAGAGCAGACTGAATTCCGGGGGAAATTTCTTTTTTCTAATCCACCGAAAGGAAGGAATTAAAGCTGGTTGGCTGCAGTTCAGCGCTCATCTTGCACAGGTAAATGGCGTTTCAGTTACGTGGGTAGACAGAAATTGTTCCACCAATTATTGCTTTCCTTTGAGTACAGCTATATTCCTTTTTAAAATCGTCTCATTACAAAAAGTGATAAGAAAACGATGGGAGCAAATGTAAATAACAGATGTACAAATGTAAAGTTTGATACAAAAAGTTTTTAGCTTAAAAGTTAACAGCTTACTAGCCCAAAATATTGGCTTTCCTTACAATCAAACTATTAACAAGGACCGCATTTATAAAAATTTTTTTAAAAATGTTATTTTTTTAATTGATAAGAATGAAAAATATTTTAATGGAATCATACCTATAAATTAATGCACCTGTAAATTAAAATGTGTATACACTAAGAAAATAAAAATAAAAGTGAAAGGTATACTTCGGAGTAACTGTTTAAAAAAAAAAATTAACTAACAAAAGCACGGGATTGAGTGGTTGTCATTCAATCGTCTGACTGAATGAATCGCGTTTGATGAAACAAAGAAATTACTTTTAGTCTCATCATCGTAATAAAAACATTGTTACAGATTTGTATCAAATTAAATTCTTAAAAGTCATTAAAATTGTACGTAAGAGAAATAGATATTACTGAAAAGATAATTTTTAGTTTTTAAAATAGCGCAAAAATCATTTTTACCAGATAATATTTTTTTTTTTTTGAGAAATATAACTTTAAAAAAAAAACAATAACTTGCTTACTTTTTAATTAACTTCAGAATTTTGGAAAATTGACAGTGACCTTCTATTTTCTTGAAAGTAGAAGGTCCACCCACGACCTTGATGAAAATGACACGTGTCATTTTCATCAATGTCAGACAAAAACTACGAATTTATATACAAGATAAACAAACATGCTTTGAACTTCAATATAGATATAAATAAACAAAGAGCCGACAAGATTTCTTTAAATACTTGATAATAGAAAACTGAACGAGACAAACTTCGCACTTCATGTAAATATATCGGGTCAGACTGAGTTTAGAATTAGCATGAGATATTTTATTTTCGTTCTATAATATAAATTGGATAGGATGATTACTCGGAAAACCAGCGGGAAAGGTATCTACAAAAATTTCTCGCATACTCTATAATAAATTTGTCACGCCTTACATGTCATTAGCGTACAATAATTACGAAATATTTTGTCATGAATTTTTTATTTTTACTAAATATATAGCGTAATCCGTTGTAAGTTATTTGACAATTAATCCCTGGCATGCGTTAATAGTATCAAAAATCGAATTTGTGATTTAGAAAACGTTTTTCTCAAACAACTGAAGCAAAAATTTGAAACAAAATTGCACTTGTAGTCACAAAATCCTATACCAAATTTGTTATTTATGTTATCGCGTTTTTGAATGTTTCTGAAAGAACAGACAGACAGAAGGTCAACCCTTTGTTGGATTTGGCCCAAACTCTGACAGCTATCTACACTATGCATGTTAAATCTATGTATCGAATTTTATCTATCTCTTTTCGTTTTATAATTATCGTGTTACCTTATATTCGAACAGCCGGAGAAAGACTTCTTCTAAACGGATTTCACTCAAAATTTGATGGAAATCTGTGAATTTAATGTAATTACCATGCACCAAATTTTAACCGTCTAGCTCAAAGTGTTTTTGAGTTATCTCACTCACAGACAGACAGAGGAACATTTTCTAAAAATGTATTTTCGAACTCTAGAAGATCGAAAACTTGGAGATACACCAAAATCTCGAGTTCAACTTTTTTTCACCATTACTACATATACGAGAATGTAAACAAGTCAAGTAAACAAATATGTAAGAAATTTTCGCGCATTCAGTATTTCCCTCCCACCTCAAAATATGATTTTGTTTTTAAATCATTTAATGAATCACATATATAAAATCGCTGCTTACGAATTTGAAGATATTAGTAAACCTTTTTAACCTCAACTATGCTTGATGGCAGAATGCAATTATCGAGATTTTTTCGTTTGTCATTTTCCATAATTGATACAAAAATAATATTAAATTTTAGTGATTCTTAAAAAAGCTAAATAAAGTTCGCCATGAATAAATATACAATTTGGTAGGTATAATCCAGCTTTATGAAAAATATATCTCAAAGAATTATTGACGTTTATTGTTAGATAGAATGGATTGAGGTAAATCCATAGCATGACGACAGTTAATCCAGAATCCATTTATCGAAAGTAAAAGAGCAATCAATCATAGACAAGCGCGGCCATTTTTTTTTTGCACCGTTTATTAATTCCAATTAGGGATTGCCATATCGGACCAAAAGTTCAATACCGGTATTCAGTATATTTTAGACCTTAATACCGGTAGTAGAAATTTTAGAAAAAGAAAGAAAATACAGGCATTTCTTTGTTTTATTTGCCAGTTTTATTAGAGAATGTAAATATCACAAAAAATAATTTGCAACTTATAAATTATAACAGTATATAATAAATCACAAAAAAGTAAAGGAATATCTTATTTATTTAAATAACAAAAAAGTGTAAATATCACTACTATTCAGTCTGTGGTACTATTACAAATTTTTGAAATGTGATCTGATGATATATACATTACGATGATTGATACATTAAGCTTGGAACGTAACTTAGTGCAAAAATGACCAGCTGTCGAAAATGCTCTTTCGGCATCTACGCTAGTTGGTGGTACTGTTAGCAATGCGCGATATACTTTTTCCAAGTATTTACTTCTAAATCCCTCATCTTCAAATAAATCGATTTCCCGTCGGATGGTTTTGGATATCGCTGATTTCTGTGTTGTATTTTGGTCTATTGATTTTTTTTTTATTTATTTATCGCTAATTCTAATTTTTGTTCAAGAGACAATTCCTTTTCACTATCGACATTAGTGTCATCATAATCTCCGATAACTGTACCGAATTCTTCTGAATGTGGAGAGGTTGTGGGTAAAAGACTTTAAGAAAATTTACTATAAACTTGATCAGATTTGAATTGGTTAGTCTCTTTTCTTCTTTTTCATTTTCATTTTTAAAATCATTATAATTATGTAAACACCGTAAGACATTATGCATTACTAATTATCTGTAATGTTTACCTCTAATAAAACCGCGAGTCTTCATTGTTAAATGTAAACATCTCCTCCTTTCATCTCACTTCTATTTTGACGAATTAAACCCATCCTAACGATGCGCAAAAGCGCGGAGGGTTTTACAATCCGTTGTCAAATAGTATTTTAACCCTTATCGTGGCAAGATTGCTTTTTTGAAGAAAAGCAAAAAAAAAAAAAAAAATGTATATAGGTAGACAGATAAACTACTATTTTTATTTTTGAAGTATAAATAAACGTCTAGAAATGTCATGTGTTTAATAAAACTAAGTTAAAAATTATTTTATAGTGGTAGTATATTTTTATAAAGTTGTATGTATGGTACACTATACAAAATGAACATAAGGATTAACACTTCTCTTGATTGTACGATGCAGCTTTGTATTCACAGTCTAATTAAATTTCGACCGTTAGGGAGACATAAAACCAAAAATGTATACCATTTCCCTATATTGACGATCCCTGAACATATAATGGAGACAATTAAAAAAAATTCTAGTAAATACCGAAAAAAGCGGTATTTAAACTTGTGAGTACCGGTATTACAAAATTGTTTAAATGGCTCAAAATACCAATATTCGGTATTCCGGTATACCAGTAATGCAATCCCTAATTCCAATTAAGAACTGAAATTTTTGATCAACAAAACAATAGTGCTTTTCTTGAATTCTAGAAATTATGTATTTTGATATAATTACTGTTTTGTCTGAAATACCATTTCTTTCCAATATCTTTGGTTCATAGTATATTGTTTCTGGGATAAAATATAGTTTGACACGATTCATAACATTTATTAAAAGATCAAGGATAAAAATAATTTCAAGTAAAATAAAGATATGTAACAAATCACGGAAAAAAATTATGATAAATTTTAAAAACAAGAGTGATTTAATAAAACTTGAGGCAAAGATAGAGTACTAAAATTTTAGAAAGGCATTTTTCACCCAGCAAATCTTTTAAGCTTCAAATAGATGTACGAAAGTGTATCCAATAATCAAAGATAAAGTTAGGATATTTAGAATAACAGCAACAGAATTAACCACGCCGAAGTTAGAACAAGTGCGGGCTCTCCAACGTGGCTATTTAGTGCACCCAATATGGAGAAAAAATATTGCATCTGCCATAAGACAGATAAGATTAACCTCATGTTCAAAAACAGTTGAATCGAACGAAGCTAACTGTTAAATTTATATCACAGATATCCTATCACTTTGCATTGATACATTGTTTCAATGTCCTGAAATGTACAAAATGTAACAATGAATAGGAGAGGTAAAGAGGCTGACTTCGCAGCGCTGTCCACAAGCTCATCGTCTTCCAGTGTCTTAAAGCAATATATACGAATTCAGTAACTTTTAATCAGATTTTACATATTAAATGAGAATAATGAGATAAAAACATGGTGGTCCTTTTTTTTTTTTTTTTTTATTGCGGGTTTTTTTGTTTGGATGTAAAATTTGCAGTTAGGCATTTGTGACGAAAGTAAATGTGTAAGTGAGCATATTAGTAGAAATGATATTAATTCAGGGAAATGTTAATGAAAGTATTATAGTTTCATGCCTTTCTAAAGGCTTATATACTTTTCTTATCAATTCTTATTAAAAAAAATTAGAAATTTTTTACATTTCTTCCGAAATTTCCTCCTCTATTATATCCCTTTCTGATCGTGGCAATGAGATGCAGAAGTTTCATTTACTGATTTTATAATATCGATTACTTTTCTCAATTGGTTCATATCGACTATGTTTGGGATCCTAGACCAGCATATTTGACGTGAATGAGATTTAAAAAAGATGTTTTCGAATGAATGGTATTGAAAAAACAAAGTTGGTTTTATTAGCTACAAGTTTAACATTGAGAGACATAGGGTTCCCACCAAATATACTTATAAACGATAAAGCGTTGCTTTTTTTTATCAATTTACGAAATTAATTTAATATAAATTTATAATTACGCCAGGCATAAGCATTTGCTCTTTTTCTTTTATTGTTTTTTTTTTTTTTTTTTTGCTATTTTTCATAGAGAACAAGAATTTAAAACACAATTTGAAGTAAATGGAATTAAATAAAAATCAAGAATTTAAGTTTTCGGCCATTTTCATGCTGTGTGAGTTCGCACAGGTGTGCGTCGTACGTGCAAGTTGGCGCTCTTCAGGCAAGACCATTTAACCAGGGGTTATATATATATAACAGATTCAATGAACCAGCATTGCACTAATCCGTTTCCGGCTTCTCTAATAGTCGCGCGTTTAGAAGGGCGAGCAAAGAAGGAAAGGAAAACAAGTCGCCGTCACCAAATGCAGATTTTAGTGACCTTCATGTGACGTAAACAATAGTATTTTGAATTCTATTTCGTAATATTTATTAGATAAATATAAATTTTGCATATTTAATGCAATAAAGAAAGTTTTTTTTTAATTAAAATATGCGTTTTTATTTATTTCTATTTATGTGGTGCTTTTGTTGACGATCCGGGAGTTCTTTAATCTGGTAGATGCTGAATTATTGAGAATCTGCTTGATATATTTTATAAATGATGCAATTGTTAGAAATTAAATAAATGGCAGTTTTAACTCTCTTTAATGATAGCACAAGACAGTTTCCTGATATTACAGCCGTTACAATATACAGAAAATGTCAAAAGAAAATCAATATATTTTTTAACTATATTATTCATCGGCAACACATAAAATTATCTATCTATTCTATGAAAAAAATTTACGCAAACGTTTTATTCGCTTTGTGATTGGTAGACAGCGAGTCATCTGACCCATGACATTTGAGGTTGTATGTATTGCTTGAAATGTTTAATGAAAATCTTTATTACGACGAAGCAAGTATTTATATCGCATTTGATGGTGAAATGATAACAAAAAAGGAAAAGTACAGCTTAAATTATTAACAAATTAACATAAATGAATTTTAAAAATAGCGTTTGTTAATTCTTCTTTCAGACACACGTTTGTAGCAAACAACAGCTTTACGGTTTATTTATTTTTCTGGAGTAACGAAATTTTTCGCCTCTCAGCTAGAAATGAATATCTAAGTATTACATATGCTAACCTGCACTGTTTTTTAAACAGTAATGGGCGTTCAAAGATATCAGATGGGGAAAAAATCCAAAGAAATACAGAGCAACAATCTGCTAATTTGAAAAGAAAAGCAGGCTGATTGTGAAGTTGCTGCATTAGAAAATTGAATCAATATTTAGATATTGAAGATATGAGCAAAGAATGTCCTCATAGAGGGGTTTTGAATTCTGAATCGGAAGTACGCTGATCGGTAAATGTATGTCGTCATCATGGAAAGAATAAACTTGCAACGTTGAACGAATGGCCAGCGGAATTTAAAAACTTGCGAACAAGAACAGACGAAAATCAGGTGCAATAGCAGATAACATCGGAGTTAGCGAGCGAAAACGAGCAGGGGCCGAGGACCCCTAGTATGACTATAAAAAAAATAATGATAATAATAAACATTTTTATGTCTTGTTTATTTATTTTCAAAATACGTTGCATTAATTTATATCTTATTTTCAGCTGTATTTTTCAGCTACGGTCATCTTCACTCAAAGAAAGGTCTGTCAGCCATATAAACAATGCAAATAAATTAATTGTTTGGTTTTATAGTCCAATTTGCAGCTACATAATACAGAATTTCACCATAATGCACGCATAAGAAGACATCAAAGCTGAAAACACTCGTGCACGTCCTTCGGGACTACCACGCATCAGAAGCCGCTGCTTTTATTTCAAAACCTTACTTATTTATTCCTTTATTCCGCAATGTTTGCGATTTTTCCTTACTGATAATTCATGGTACTCAAAATTATTAAGCTACTTATTAACAGCATTCTGTAACTATATATATAAATGTGGAAACTTATTACCAACAAAACTACTAATTACTATTTACGCAAAACAATATCATGGGTGAAAATTAAAAGCATAGACTGCCATGAAACACAACTAAAATATATTTCGTAAAGGAAAAAAATGCAGGTTTAAATTTCTTTTGGTTGTTATTTTTCCTCATTTTATTAATCAATTATTCAGATGAAAAATAATTTTCGTAATAAGTCAAAATAAAAATACTCTTGAATATATTTTTGTCTACCTCTTGTACCGTTAAATGAGAGCTGGGATAACGTTGAAAATATGCTTGCAAAGAAAGCATACTGGCACATTTGTTTAAATTTAAATATAATTTCTTTATATAAAGAGGTCAAAAAGACATAAAAATGCAGTATATTTAATAGTTTACATGCAAAAAAAAAGTGTGTTATATAGTGAATGCAAAATGTTTTATTTAATTAAAGATTACAACACCATTTTGGAGACAGTGCATTTCTGCAATATAAATATAGCAGTACTTCTGGCCAGTGAGTAAAAAATCTGTCATTAATTCTAACCACAATTTCTCAATTTTAACCGCACAAAATTTTCTCACAAACAATGCGTTTAAATTTTTAAGATATTTAATCCTTTGCATTCAAAGATTTGTAGATGGCACACATATGTTTGCTTGCGAAACAGACAAAGCAACGCAATCTTGAAATGAAATACTCAAATAAATGTCTAGCGTTAAACATGGTATCAGGAAATACATAACTTTATTTATTTGTTTGTTGAGAAGACACTGCTGATAATGCATTAACTATGTTTGCAAAATAGAAAACAAACTTGGCTAAATTTTCCTAAGTACTTTGAAATTGATTCAAAGTGGCAACACACTATATAAATGAAATCGCCTTAGTTATAATTTTCTTACTTAAAGTAACACAATCCGTGGCAAACTGATTACCAGACGTACAGTCAAACCTCGCTTAACGAGAATCTCTCATAACGAGTGATTCGCATAATGAGGAAAACAAAATGTGAAAAAATGATTCTTTTTAACAAGCAATATTTCTTAAATGAATGACGAGGAGACGCCATGATATCACATCTATCAATTTGCGCTGAGCGCTTGTTTGAAGAAGGCCCTTATTTATAAAATGGAAGAAGTTTTGGCCGGAGAGCAAGGAAGGTGCTGAGAAATTATTGTCCCGTATATTGAAAAGCATCGCCTTAATAGGAAAGCAGCTAGTGCGCGCAGAAAATCATTTAAAGATAATGCTTTGTCTAATTTTCACCAAAAAAAAAAAAAAATCTTCTTAGACAACTACATTCTAAATAATAAATTGCATTAATATAAATTTATTTAAATATTTCTTTTCAGGTTGGAATACGTCGTTCTATTTTACTTGGATTCCTAGGGAGGGAAAAAAAAAAATCGCTTATCGAATAAGATTTGGAAACGAATTATGCTCGTTAACGGAAGTTCCACTGTGCCGAGTTTCTAGTTTCTATATTTAAGTTCTGTCACCCATGCAACCTTACATGTTTCATTAGGCTTTTATTAACAATTATTTGCTGAAACAATTACAATGCAATGTTGAGGATATACACATAAATCAGTTTCTCGCCATTCTATTGGGCTCTTATCCTCGGGAAAATTGGTTCTTCCACCACTCCAAAAAGTATTCGACGAAATATAAGGATATAAGAATCATAGATCTCGTTAATCAAGTGAGTAGCATCCTAGTAAGGGCTCTTGCGAAATTAATCTAAAAAGGTCTGTCAATAAGTGGTTGTCTCACAGTCTGCACTTCGTCTTAGAAGCTGCTCTGTCACACATCACTGCACTGAAAAAGATACATAACGTGTGAAGAGCAGCCAACTTCCTTCAAGGTTATCTCTGGTTCAATTCACTCCATTTAATGTAATTTGAAATGATGGAATAGTTTGCTATGCAAATAATCTTTTCAATTGACTATTTTCCGGGACATTATGACGAATCGATTTAATTTCTGACTTTGAGAATGACTCATCTGTACCTACACTGGGACAGGTATAAAATGCGATATTTGAATACCTGACGAATTTTTAAATTAAAATTTTGTGTGAAATTGTATTTGTTTAGCAAAGCAATTCCACAGAAATTTTTTCTTAACAAGAATATTTATAAATTGCTTAACAGATGGGGCTGTTTCAAAATTTTGATAGAATTGAATGGGAATGTTGAATAAAAATGAGGAAAAGGCAAAAAAATACTTCACGGAAAATATTTTTATGGAATACCACAGCGACGATAAAAACAAGCCATGTACGTAAATTTAGGAAAGAGATGAAGAGAAGAGACATTTTCTAGAGCGAAAACAAATGTTTTATCTATTTACACAAAAATTCAAACAGCTGCAAAGTAGAAAGGATATTTTTACAAACAGATAACTTGAAAAGATAAAATAGCAATTTAAATCAGAAACTGCACTTTGAATACCCAAATGATAATCTGTTCAAAAAAATTAAGGTGAATATATATATATTTCTTTTATCCGTTCTAATTTTTTCCCGTTTATTTAAAACAAGGAAGAAAATAAATTTATATAACTTTCGTCTGAAGAAAAGATGCTTATAATAGTAACAATTATAAAATATAAGATTGAAAAAGATTTTCTGTGGCTACTGAACTTGAATTTCAAACAAATACGTCATGATCTTTTTTTTTTTTTTTTTCCTTGTATATAAACGTTTACTTCTGCACAAAAAAAACATTAAAGACGATGTTATTCTAAAATTCGACCAAATACAATGGAATAGCTTGGCTAGAGGAACAATGTTCCTGAGAAAATGAAGAACTTAAGCTTCAAGATAAAGTCATCGGAAAGTAATTATTTTCTATCTCTTTCATTTTGTCACTTGGTTCAAATGATTGGTTTAACTAGCAGGATTATGTTTGGCCTTATATTTCAGAAGCATTTGCTAGAATACAATAGGCATCTTAAATTCGAATAGTGGCGGCATTTTTATAGATTATTTTTATCTACATCTAAAGTCTTTAGACGAGCAAGCACTTTTAGAAATTCTTTTCCAATAAAAGTAAAAGGCAGAAGTCAACAGAAAGTAATTTTATAGATTAAAAAATCCATGTTGTACAAATATTGGTTTATCAAGTCTTTAAAATATTATCTTCATATTGTTTAGTGCATTTCAACAACAAAAAGAGGGGGAGATAAAAAAAAATAGAGTTGTCACTTTTTGGTTTTCGATAATTTACTGTTTCCTATAAATTCTAAATAGTAGATACATTCTTTTGGGGGAAGGCATTGCTTACTTTGCTTCAAGTAAGAATCCATGCAACACTTACGATGTTGATAAAAGTAAAAAAAGTTTTTATATCTTAATATTAGATTTATATATTTATGCATGAATGATTTAAATCTATCAGTTTAATAAAAATATTTCAATGCATGTAATTAGTCTGCCAGTTAAAATAATTCGATGCACGTATCACAAAAAGACTAATAAGTGAAATTATGAGACAGTTCATTTTAGATTTTTTTTTTTTTTCAAAGCCTTAATCATTTGCCCTTAAATTCGCACAATGCAATAACAGTACAAAGCTTACCAGAAAAAATCCTACCTTTGCTACCCAATAATTAATTAGATGCTTATAATGCTTTACTGGTCGCATTCACCGGTTAAATTCCTTAAAAGACTATACAATTACTTTGATTAGCAAAAGAAATTAGAAATAGTGATTGGTTTTAGTGGAATTTTAGTTTTGATACTGCCTGAACAAAAAATTATACGTGATTTAAGTCTAAAACCTGCATGCAACCAAATGTCGCCGCAGCGGCACCAGTGGAATGCTGAAGGTAAAAGAACATTCCTTTTAAAACAATTTTTTTTAACGTTAGATATATTTGATTTTATATTCTAGAGACGAATTCTGCCCCCCCCCCTTTTTATTGTTGTTGTTATGATAAAGCAAAAAAAAAAAAAAAAAAAAGTGTGACCGTTCTGAGAAGAAAACGCTGAATAAGTAGTCTAAATGAATTGAAACACGCTTCATGAGGAACTGATTTTTCCTCCAGCGAGTGTAATTTGATTTCTAATGTTAATCTTTTCAGACAAATTTGAAAGTCCTTCACTTAAAATACCGTTTTAAAGTAATTGTTGGAAGGGGCGGAATTTCGACAAATTCATTAACTCTCCAATTTAAAAAAGTCGTGGAAGTTTCGGAAAGTCAGAATTGGGGAAGTGTCGTAATAACTGCAATTACAGAAACATCTAGGCTTCTAAATGCTTACTTTTAATAAATCTTATAAGATAATTATTATAGCAAATTATACGGATAATCATATTGAACTTATTGGCAATATAAATCCTCAAAATCAAATTACATATAGCTTTACAGTAAGATCTATAAATCTGGATATGAAAAAAAAATCATAATACAATTCAGCCTTAGTTAGTCAGTATGGATTTTTCTTACATTCTATTGCATAAAATTAATCGAGCCTCTGAGATGATTAGAGATAACAATGAAATTAAAATAATACGTATATTGAAAATTGGAGATACTGCCGCAATGTAAACCCATTCCATCCATAAATGGATCTCTAAAACTGCCATAATTGGAGATGCGAGTGTTAGATTTGTTGTATAAAGGGCAAGAGAGAAAAAAAAAATTTCAATTAGGAGTGGGCCTTTGAAAGCAAAATATAAATTTCTTCGTTATAACTACCTGCAGCGTGAATTGAAATGAAAGCTCTTGAATTATTTTCTAATTTCTGTCATAAAAAAAAGTTAAAACTGAGCAATTTTTAAGAAGTTTTTATTTCTTTTACTCATAATTTTGAATTTTTAAAAATAAATATCCCGAAAAGTTATCAAAATTTAATGTTAAAATATTACTTTGATATTATTGGGGCTACTAAAACCAAATTTCGACTTGCTTTTTCAAAAAAACATACTAATAAAATAATAATGCAACCAATTTAAAAACTTTTTCCGTAAACTTCATAGTTGTTGAAATGTGCGCCAAAGTAACGAAGGCTACAAAATTCGCCCAAACAATATTTCGCCACCTTCGTAGTATAATGGTATATAATTAGCATAAAGATACACTTATAAGGATCATGGTTTGTTTGTTAGTTTTTAAAATAATACAAAAATAACACAAAAATGTATTCAAATCAAAATAAAATAATTACAGATTGATAAAGATTAGTGTTATGCCTTAGAGATAAAATGCCCCCATAAAAAAGCAAAAGATAACACAAAATTCTCAAAAATGTGTTCTAAGCTCTTTCTTATTTGTAAAAACAATACTGAAATAATCTAGAGCCTTAATACAGTTCATATACTGAAAACCTTTTTTAAATAAGACATGCTAATATATATATAGTAAAAATATGCCTATACTTAATTTTGATTTACCTCAAAGGATAAGTCTTTCAAAGCAAATTTCAGTAAAACTCTTTCTTCTTTGTAAATACTAAGCCCATATACATAAATTATTTTTAATATGACATTTTGTTTTGCAATCACTTATTTATAATGTTTTATGCTATTTTAAAAATTTAATGGAATGATGAACAATTAAAATATATAAAAGGTTAGATCAAAAAATTTTAAAGGATTGAGTGGAACTTGCTTAGTTAACATTATATAATGCTTTTAATTAAATATTCTATTTATAAAAAATTTGTATTTTAAAGCAATAAAGAAATAACACAATCCAAAAATCTTTTTTTTACAAGTTGTGATGTCCATATTAAAAAGTTGAAAAAGACAAATTTTAAGACACATTAAAACAGTTATTTGAAAAATTATCTTACATATCTTACAAGGCAATTTGTCATTGGCATTCTTGTTTGTGTCTATAGTTGGTGCTTTTCACAGTAAAAAAAAGGGGGGGGGCTTATTTTATTTTTTTCTCTCTCTCTCTCTTTAAAATTTTAGAGGAATGGTAGAAACACATTTAATAAAAGAAGCAGAAATATTGGTGAACTAAGAATTTTTTCAAAACAGCCTCTCTCATATATTTTTAAAAAGAAGAATACTATGAAGGCTATCATAAGTATAAGGTAGATTATAAAAAGTTATTTTAGTTTATAAGAACTAAAACAGACAAAATATATCCTTAATCCTTAAAAACAACAAATCCAGAAGAAAAAAAAAAAGAGTTATTGCCAAAGAGTTTTGAATAAGGTAATTTAATAATTCCAATATTGTTATAGCAGTCTACACTTTTGCAGGTACATTTAAATATTACGCAAATTTGAGAGAAAGTAATTTTTAATCAAAATGATAATACAAACTTTAGAATTTTCCTTTCAGAAATTCTTAAAATCTTACATTCTCAGTTTATATATATATATATATATATATATATATATCTCAATCAGCAGATGATCTAAACCAAATTTTTAAAATGGTTATTGCTGTTTCACTTGCAAATTCTTTTATGATATTCTAAAACACTGTCATTGTAGGAATAAAATTTCAAAAATTTATAGTAATTGCCACTTTTAAACAATTTAATAATCCCTATTATACTTATTCTAATTTCCTAAAAATGTAATTCAGAGAAAAAATTTTATAACTGCGCATTGGCACACATAATATATCATTGTTGCAAATTTATAATTTTATATGAATTGAATCATTAACTGTTGAGTATATTTTACAAAAAAAAGTAAATAAATAAACATTAAGAACACATGGACATTTATTTCAAATATTACATTTATCAAATATATTTATAACAAATTTATTTATAATTAAGTCTTTAAACTAAAATTCCATTTTTTTTTTTCAGTACCTGCAGGTTTGTTGGGTATATTTTCAGATTCTATAATTATTCTTAGTCAGAAAAATTATGCTGAATTAAAAAAAAAAAAAAAAAAAAAAAAAAAATTCCTTTAATTATCAATAAAAGGATGTTTTAGTCTCTGTATATATCAATCACAAATATTTTTTTTTTTTTTTGTATATACAATGGATCTATCTACATGTAAAAAGAGAGTTTAAAATTATAACTTTCAATTATATGTTTTATATAAGGGTTGAGTCATTAATTCCTCATAGCTAAACGACATATTTAAAACAAATCAGATTTAGAATAAACTGATGATAAATGATAATATAAAGAATGATAAATATGAAATACAACTGTCCACAAAAGTTACGAAACAAGAGAAAGGCAATGTTACATACAGTATTATCATCAAGAAATGCAGCATATATATTGAATTTACTTAGCCACTGGGGAGGCTCCAAAAATAGTAACTACTAGTCATAATTAAGATCAAAATTAATTTAGCATAATACTCTTAAAAAAACCCTGTAAGTACAGAATAGAACTTTAAAGAATTGTCCCATAAATGAAATAAAAGTTTTGCACATTATTTAAAAAAAAATTTTATTATAAACTAGTCATGTACTCTGATGAATTTTATATTTTTAGTATGTGAAAAAAAGCAAGAATTATTGTAAGAAATGTGTAACTTTAAAGAATTGTCCTGTAAATGAATTAAAAGTTTTGTACATTATTTTAAACACAAATTTTATTATAAACTAGTCATGTACTCTGATGAATTTTATATTTTTAGTATGTGAAAAAAAGCAAGAATTATTGTAAGAAATTTGTTTGCTTTCTGACACTTCTAAGGCAGAGCTATCTAACTTTTCTGATTTGTTAATCCTTTTTAGGTTGGGAATTTTTTTACAACCTCAAAATAAGAAAACAATTTTTTAAAGTATTAATTAATGAAAATAAAAAAAATATGAATTATTAAATTTTCTTAAAAAATTTTAAAACAAGATATTTGATAACTTTTGCTTATAGGCATTAATTTGAAAATCTGAAATGAAAGGGCAATATGAATTTCTTCATATCCCCTATCTTAGGCTATACAACCCAATTTAGGATAACAATTTGTAGAAAAAGATATTTTGTTCTCTGGTAAAAGGGCATTTCATACAAATATAAAGGAATGTGGAATCTCAACATGATCATTTTAATTTCTGTAATAAGAATGGAAAATATATGCTTTGAAGTTTTCCTCTTTATAAATAAACATGATTCATTTGAATAAATATCCATATTACATAAACTCACAAATACCTACCTAGCTGGACATAAAGTATTATAAACCTATTAATATTGATTTCCATTTAAATAAGCCTACTTTAAAAGTGCAATATGCCCATTTCAAAAGTCTTGATGAGCTCATAATATTTGGAATAAAAAAACATAAAAATCTATAGTACAGTTTTATAATTAGAATCCAATAAATATATACAATTATTGCTACAAGCATTTTCAATTAAATGAATAAAAATAGCACAAATTTATTTTTAAATCAGCTTTCTAAACTGAGTTAAATTAAATATGATAATTTAAATATCAAATTATTATTAAATAAAATTTTCGTATGTAAAATTTAATTTTTTTTTCAAAATCAAAATGCCTTTTAAATTTTATATAACTTGCTGGTGTAAAAAGAATTTCAATTTCACAATTTTATTATATTTAAATATTTTTCAGATTTTATTTGCAGGATAAAAAAATATGCATTTTGATTTAATAAAAATATTTAAAAAATTAAATACTTGCTTATAAAAAGAAAATAACTTTATAGTAAATTTCACAGAAAAATATTTTTAAAAGTTTATTTTTACTTACCATCAGGCAATGCCGTAGCAGTTGATAGACCTCGGCGTAAAACATTTGGTACAGCTTCAATAACTTTAGATGATTTGATTAAAAATTCTTCTTTGGAAACTTCGGAATCCTCCGATGATACAGATATAATTGAACATGTAAAAAGCACAACACAAAACAATAAATAAAAGTGCTTAAGAAAATTCCGACATCCGATACTTGACAACAGAATCCAAGGGATGCAAAAAATGAACACAAAATCCATGATCCAAGGAAAAGAAAATTGCACACTATCACAAAACTATGGCATAATAATAAAATGAAAATAAAACACTGGATGCTTTCATAACACAGATCACATTCTGCATTTTATTCGGACACAAACAAGTAAAATGAGAAATCCGAAAACTGCTCGGCGCGAAAGCAATGCGTCTACTTTCGTTGTCGTTCGTCGACAGCGAAACATACGCTGTAGATCGAATTCAAGGGAAAAACCAGAAACTGAGGAGGAAGTGACGTATCGGATATAAGCTTCTTTCTCGTAATGGCAACATCTAGTAGTCAGATGTTTAATCGAAAGCAGAACGTTTTCATCTGCTTGGCATAAACAATTTGCTTTTTCTTTTACATAAAGTTCTTCACTAAAGTTTCCTGCATTGAAATTACCTCATTCATTTTATTTTTAATACCTTAAAAGAAAAATAAACGTGAATGGTACTGCTGATATATTAAAATATTTATGAAATGCGGTAGACATCTTTCACCAATTTTGAAAAGAAGAGTAACGTTAGTTTACACGATTACAAATGACTTTCAATAGAAAAAAAATGCTAAATTCTAATCTCATATTTCATTGGAAAAGAACTCGGCCTCCTTTTAATGAAGATAAAATTCTTATTTCATATCATTGAAACTGCAGTAGATTGCTTCGATAATCAGTTTCCAAGTATATCGTAAAATACGGAAAAATGAATACGAATAAATTTGAAAAACCAAACTGAACAAAAATAAGAGGATATGTATAAGAATAAAACATCTCTGGTAAAATCAGATAAATACAAGTGGGACGATTTATATTAGTATTCTAATGACATTTTTAATTTCCTCCAAACATTTTATTTTTTCAAAAGAAGATATATATATTTTTTTATTTTATAAGTGACTAAAATATATGTCCCCGTATGGTTAGTCGCCTATATTTTTTTTATTTATAACGAAATCGAACACTTTTCATGTTACATTTTTACCGAAACAACATAAAATATTATTCGTTACTTAATTTAAGATCATTTTCCTTATAGAAGTATATGCTTGGCTCTAACGGCATAGAGTGGATATGAAAAAAATAATGACGAAAACTTTCTTCAAATAAAAAGCAAAAAAGTTGATATTTTAGTAACATTTTAAATTTATTTTAGCATTTTTTTTTTTTTTTTTTTTTTTTTGACGAAAAGGGCTTTCTAGACGAAGCACATTCATTTTAACAATTTTAAGCATTTTTGTCTGGAGTAATTTTATGGCTTATCTGAATCATAGGTGTCCTTAGAATCTCAGTGCCTATGGCCCAACAAAAATATCTACCTTGTAAAATGATCCAGAAGGAAGAAAAGCTATTGTTTCGTAGATTTTTCACCTTATCTTTAAGCAAATAGATGCTTTTTCACTTTTAAAATTATAAATAAACTATTTTTTGGCTGAAAATTATAATAAAAAAAATCAGTAAAGGTGCAGCTGCCTTTTGGATACAGCTCAGTTAACAAATTGATCAAGACTGCCCTCAGAAGAATAAAGGAAAAGTGTAAATACTTAGAATAATTTATTTTGAATGACAAAAGATAACATTTTTAAGAATTATCTTAAATAATCAATAAATTAGATTCAAACATCATTATGACTTTTTAAAAGGCATTTTTGGGAATATAATGTTCCTAATTTTATATTTATTTATAAATTTTTATTTCTCCTATAGTTTATCATTTTTTTATATAACCCCCCAAAGTATAAGAGTGCCAATGCGTAAAATGTTCTTTTACATTCTTCCATCGACACATAAGGTTTCATGCTTCTGTCAACATAATTTCGAAATATAAACTAAATTTGTATTTGCTATTATTTCTGAAAAAAGAAAAACTTATCACAAATTTAGAAGGAAAATTCTATTTAGCATATGCAAATGTTTTCAGGTCAGAAAAGTTCTTATATGCAAACATTTGTTAATACATCATCCAATCATGATTTGAAAGAAATTAGCCAGTTACGTATATATTGTTCACTTTGATAGGTCGACAATTGGACCTTTGTAGAAGGAAACAGATACCAAAGAAATTGAAAATTTAAGTTGCTTCAGAGAAGTATCGCAATTCCAAACAACAAAATAAACACAAAATAAAATTCTTTGCTTCCAAATCTATATGTAATATTAAACTTTCCTTAAAAATGACGCATTTAAGTAATGAGGAATGTTTGGAAACGCTGCGGATTTATGTTGTATGCAATTCTAATGCACGTATATGCAAACATTAGAAGAATGCAATCTTACATAGAGGTTCATTTTTATATAGCCCCCATAGTATAAATAACCATAGTAGTCAATAATTTTGCCTTTTAACATCATAAAGCATGAAATTTTAGATTGCGTACTAATGAAAGTAAGAAAACCCTTTTATCAAATGACACAATTTGGGGACTAGACAAAAAAAAATTAATTTTTTGAATTTTTTACTATTAACATGAACAGAAACCAAATTATTCAAACAACTGCTTATCCTATATAACGAAACTTTGCGTTTGACAATAGACATTTAGAAGCAATATTTAAGGAAAATAAACGCTTTTTCCATTTTTTAGGAAACTTTTATATTTGCGAGTGCTTCTATGTGTTTGATAAACTAGAGTTTTCAGCGTTTCATGAAAATCAATACATTTTTTTTACAATTTAAATTCAAAAATACTCTTATTTTAAAATTTAAGTCAACCGGTTTTTGGCTTTTAATACTCCTCTCACAATTTAATTATAGTAACTTTAAATTTTTAACGTTATTCAATCAGTTAAAATGTATCTCGATTCTTATAGAATTCAAAATTGGGGAAATTGCACATAATTTCTGTTCTGAAATGAGCGAAAATTGCTATCAAGAATGCATACAATCTAAAAATCATTCTACAGAGATCACGATATGATTCAACAATGTAACTTCAAAATCGTTGTTAATATGAAAAAGTCAATCAAAACTGCTGAAAAGAATAAAGGAAAGGTAATAAATCATAAAATTATTTTTCCGTATTTACATTTATCATGACATTTACGTTCGTTAAAATTTTTAATTAAACATTTTATGTAACTTGGTCTCTAAAAAGCTTCTTCAGCAAAATATTTTTAAACTGCAAATTTTGATTGTCATGTAACTCATAATATTATATAAGCCTTAAACTATTATCCTCATTGCATTACATATTTCTAATTTTCTGTCAGCCCTGTAAAATTTAAACTTTAAATAAAAATAGAAATGATTAAACTTCTGTAAATATAAAAACATTTTTGCTGAAAACAATCATATTTATTTTTTAAAAATATAAATACAAAAAACAGGATCATTTGATATTTAAGTCTTATGTGCATTCACAGACTGACTAATTTGTGCAATATCTCAAAGAATTATTCAATAAAAGTTTTTCTGATTCATCGTAAAATTCAATCATCAAATTCTTAGTTGTACTTTAGAAAGGTTTTAAACGACATAAATAATAATATTTAATTTTGTTCTGGTTAATAAATATATTTCAAAATATTATGAAATTTAAATAAGGTACAGTCTTTTAGTCCTAAGGAATCATATTATGCAAAATATTCTTGACATTTCTATTTTTAAATAAATGAAAAAAAAAATTATATTTTCTGAGATCAAATCTAATCGAATTATGAAGTTCTAAACATTATAATTTTAGAAAATTCAACAAATTTATGATTTTAAGGAGTCATGATTTAAGGAAATTTATTATTTATGATTTAAGGATTAAGGATTATGGTTAAGGATTAAGGATTATTATTTATGATTTAAGGATTCAATCAAATTTATGATTAAACTTTGAGCACTGGTTGGCGTGCCTTTTCCTCATTTTTTTTTTTTGAGACGTTTGATTGAGTGGTCTAAGAGTATTAGTTTTAATAAAACAATAATATTCAAATTTTCATTACTCACTCAGTTTTAATTGCAATAGAGTAGGCGTTTCTTTTTATTTGAAACTATTCGCCTTTGGCGATCGCTGGTTCGCTAGAAATATTGGTTATATTTAATTTTCATTAAAACTTGTAGATATAACTTCATATCCACGATTGCCCCAAATTATCAGACAATAAATCCGTGTTATTTTTATTGTCTCTTAGATATGTTCTAATGTGTACATGAACATTTCTAATGGAGATTAATCCCATGACATTATTAAAAGCCTAAATATCCGGTTCATCTATCTTCTAAATTTCGTGATATTATAACTTCATGTTTTATGCGTCTCTTAAACTACACACATAGTAAACATAATTCTTGTTCTTTGGTTTTCAACAATGGGGAAAATCACGTGATCATATAGTTGATGAAATAATGAAAACTTCAACCAATGTTATTTACCGTTGGAAATAAGCAAAATATATTATTAAAATTTTCTAAAATTCAGTAAAAAATCCCACGAGTATTAAATTTTTTGTTTAGCGGTTTAAGTTTTAATTTTAATAGTGAGCGGGATAATAATAATGGTTCATACAAGAAAAAAATAATAAATCACTGTTTTAATATTGATTCTTCAGTAGAAATTTGGAATTAATCAGAAGATAATTTATTCTACGAAATTACAAACAGTTTTCTAGAAGTTCTACTGTTTTAGTGTTTGTGTGCAAATTTTGATTTCGTTTCGTTTAACTGCTATTTTGTTCTATACTAAGAAATCTTTCTACTTTTATTTTTTATTATTATTCCTCTTCTCCTGTTTATACCAAAGAAATATTAATTCTACATAGCTTGAATAAACAAACCATCATATTAGTTTTGAAGACATATAGACAGTTTTAAGCCTAAATTCATTGTTAAAAAATTTTAATAAAGAAAGAATAAGCGAAAAGAAATTAGAAAGAAAAAAAAAATTAGCCATACAATTCGTTAGAATTTTACGCCCGTGTACATTTTATTAAATAGAACTATTGATAAAGGGAATCTAATGTTTGGAATTATAAATTGAAGGAAAAGCTCTTTGAAGTACGCAATCTTTACAAAGAGATTATGTTTATTCATTGATTAAAATATCAAAACCAGAGGACGAATTTCAGCAGTCAGAAAATTTACGAAACATATGAAAGTAATCTATAGACCAAGCAAGGCCCTACTATGTCAGTTGAAGCTTCATTATAATAAATTGCGAATCCGATTGAGCTGCCATCTATTGGCATTTGTTCAAAACATTATAATGTGTGTAAATGAAGTGATTTTCGTCTTTCCATCTCTCACAGTAAAAGTAAATAAATAAAAAATAGGATTTTAAACGAATATTTATAACTACACTCAGAATTGGAATAGTTCAAAGAATTCGTGTGCTAATCAACGAAATAAAAGTATAATAATTATTTTTATAGATTCATAAACATCAAACTGCAATTTTTTTACTAACACAATTTTATAAGAAATCTGTGAACATAAGTGCATTTCAAGTTCAAATGGGCATCAAATTAGAAGTTCTTTCCTTTTTTAAATACAACTTTCAATAGCAAAAAGTAAGAGAGTCATGGTATCTATCTATTTTGTTTTATTGTTTTATGCTGTAATTAGATTTCGAAAATTACAACAGATGTTTCGAAATTAGTTACAGATGTAGTAACAGTACATCAATATAATTATCAATATTCTCTATAATATATCAATATTCTATATAAATATTGTCTTATAGTAATTTTGTTTCGCTTAAGTGATATTTTCGTTAAAATACATTGCTCCAAATAGTGAATTATTGTACAATTTTTTTTCCCCCGAATGAATGAAAATTTTTTGAGAAAATTGAAATTGGAAGGCTCATTTGTAAAATCCTCTTTTTATTAGAAATTGTTTAAATTTCTAACATTCTGGTTTGTTACACTTCTTTTTTAAATGGTAACTCATAATTTCATTTCCTCATGTTTTATTGTTTGTTACATTTTTAAAAAATTATATTTACATTCTAATAATTAATTTTAATTAAATAACAGTACTTTATTTCATAAGTTATAAATGGGTAAGAAATACATTTCTGCATATGTGTAAAAATTCATTATCTTATAGTCCTTATTTTTAGTTTTACTATAAAAAAATTCTCAATAAGCTGATACACTCGAACTCATGATCTCCCACGTCGCGTCTGACGACTGCAAAAACATTATTTAAATAAAAAGCAGACAATAATTGTTCCTTAAAAAAACTCTTTGAAATAATTAGAAGAAAAACTAATATCCCTATTATGTTTAAAAAGAGGGGCAAAAGGCAGGACAGCGTCCGTGGTCAAAGAGAGGGTTTTCAAATGTCTCGAAGTAACCACTAGACCAAGCCTGCTCGAGCAGTTGGCGGATAAATATGTTTATACAGATGTTTGCAAACTGATAAGTTCTATTACGTATGTGCTGTCACCTAGTGTCATTTGAGACAAATATCTCGAGAATATGACTCTTGTTTCATAAGAATTAAAATTCTTGTTTTGTTTACTAGACGTTAAAAGTTTTGTTTTCTAATTTTTGGAATAGTTCCCAGCACAAATATTCGGACTTCTACTCATTTTAATGGGGAAAAAAAAAAAAAAAAAAAAACTTTTCGAATAATTTTGGAAAAAAATGCTGTCTAAGAGAAAAAAATAAGAAAAAAAAATGGAGTAATATTTTTATAACAGTAAATTTTTTTTTGTTTGGTATAACTCTTTAATAATTATTTCCATAATCAACATTGTTGTATGATTACTGATTGCCCATGATGATTACTATCAATATATTATTATTAAATAACGCTACTTCAGAAAGTTGTACCAGGTATATCTTTTTATATTTTAAACAAGGGTTTTGTGAATTTTAGTTCTAAATGATGAGAATTGTTAGGAGAAGGTTAGTAAGTTAAAATAATTTTTATTACTTTTACAAATTTATAAAAAATAAATTATTGTCGTTGGAAAATAAGAGGTAAAGAATGTTTTAAATTCTATAAACAATAATATTACACATAGATTCACTTAAATAAGGAACATTAGAACATAAACATTATTATTTTTACAAATTTATGAAAAAGAAATTATTATCGTTGGAAAATAAGAGCTAAAGAATGTTTTAAATTCTATAAACAATAATATTACACATAGATTCACTTAAATAATGAACATTAGAGCACAAATAAATTAATTTTGCGTTTATCACCAATCATGTTTTTATCATCAATATAAGAATTTCAATATAATTGTGCGTCTGTGTCTTAATATTATCGGAATTCGCCGAACAGACCCAAAATTATATATTATTATATTCAATTTACATATATTATCATATTAAATTTTCATTTAAAATATCTGCTAATTTTCTCCTTTTATCAGTTGAAAATCTTTTCCTATTATATTTACATTCTAATAGCTAATTTTAATTATTTGAAAATTATTTTATAAGTTTTAAATGTGTTATGAATAAATTTCTACAAAATGTGAGAAATTTTTTTTTTTTTTGTCTTATTGTGAGTTTCATCATACAGTACTCTAGCTAAATCGCTATACTCGAACTTATGATCTCCCGCTTCGTTTGTAATGAATGCAACCATACGTTTTAAAAAATGGCAATTAAAAAAAATCTGTCTCTTTTTTTTTAACAGAAATTCGAGGGAAAAAAAAATCTATCTCCACAATATTAAACTTAAAAGTAGATACAAAATGCAGGACGGCGTCAGTGGACGAAGATGAGTCACCGATCTCGAAGTAACCACAAGACTAGGCCTGCACGTACCGAGAGTGCTTAAATACTTTTTTAAAGATGTGTGCAAATAGATAAGATCTATCTGCTGCCATCTAGCGTCGTTTGAGAAAAATATCTTAAGAAAATGGCTTATTTAATAAAAATTAAAGTTATTGTTTTTTTCGCTCCGGAAGTTGAAAGTTTATTCTCGTATCTTTAAAAAAGTTCATTACGAAAATATTCAAACTTTCGAGATACTCATTTTAATGGAGAAAAACATCCCAATAAATTTCAAAAAGATACTGTTTGAAGCAAGAAGATTGGGGGAAAAAAACTGGTGTAATTATTATTAATTAACGCTATTTGAAAAAATTTAACTCAATAATCAATCAATCAATATTTTAAGTGACTATTTTGTGAATATAAACTCCAAACGATGATAATTGTTAAGAGCAGATCAATAAGTTATAATAATTTTGCAAACACATGTACTTTTACAATTTTTTCATCCGTCATCTCCTGAGAAAAAAAAATTGTCAAATAACCTAATAATATCATATAAATTAAAAAATATTTGAAGAAAATTTTTCGAGTAATATTTTAAATTCCAAAGATTTTATTTTACTTATATTTTTTAGTTTATTTTTCAGTTTCTTAATCAGAAAGTTTTGACCATATGATAACTGTTCACGAGGGAGAAAAGGTTTTGCTTTAAATACAAAATAAATGTGCAACTTTAATTTGTTTTAACAAATTAGTTTTAATTCAATATTTAATAAAAAACGATTAAAAAGTAATCTCTTGGTTCAAATAACATTGTAATTTAATGAAAGTGCAATGATTCAAATAGATGATCTCTCTGAAACAATTCTCCACTTCACAAGTTTCAAAATCACATAATCACATCTATAATAGAATAGGTCAGCTTAACCGGGAATGATGACGGAGTTAAAAATACATCCTTTGGTCTGTGTGAGAATGGGATGCTCAAATCTCAGTTCTTGCTTTTGGCGTTTTTAAGTGTTTATATTGTCTAACTTATGGGTGTGACTATAAACCTAAGAATTTATAAAAATAAGTTATAGGATCATAAACTTCACATTTTATTTGCATTTGTTTTATTCTGGATTGCAGCGATGGTCAATGAGTTGAGGTCTGCAGTTTCTATAATTTTATATTTATGCTGATACATCAATGCTATTATTATTGCTAATATTTTCTTTTGGCGGGATTTTTATTTCATGTTGGCATTACATTTTTTCTGTTAGAGATTTATTTTCTCAGATTGTTTCTTTCATTCCGATTTAAGATAAGTTTTTGGATTTGAGTGTTCGCAAGCATTGTAAGTAAAAAAGTCTCGACTAGAAGGAAACTAAACTTCTAATGTTATGTTTGTATCTAGAGTAAAGCCGGCCAAAAGAGGCGCGGGCGTCATTTGAAAAATTATAAATTAATCATCCTAATTTCCTTAAATCTTGTATCGCAATGGTACCGTCCTCCCTTTTTTTTCTCCCTTTTTAAATGAAAGTAAAAAAAAAAAAATAAATGAAAAATAAAAATAAAAATGGATTAAAAATAAATAATAATAATATTTTATTTGATTATTATTCTTTTTTTTAATGAGAACATACTTTTTTTTAGGTAATATTTGTCTTAAAAAATTGTGACTTTCTCTATTAATGGTGCGAAAATAAATTTAAGTAGAAAATAGATCATCTGGAAGATTAATTATAAATAAGGCTGTAAAAAAAGACTACAAAATTTGATTGCATTTCCTTTTCCGATTTTTAAAAATATTCTATGAATTTTGAGCTCTGGAATAAAAAAAGATATGTTTATTAAATTCTTGATAGTTAGGAGCTTCTTGTAATGGTATTCAAATCACCCATCCTGCCTGCACCACCCTAGATATGCCGCTCACTTAGGAAAGGTAAACTATCTATAGCTCTAATAAGTAGGACCGAAATAATATTTTAATAGATTTTTTTCTTTTCCTCTTAATCGTTTTTGTCTTCTCTTATACGGAGAATAGAAAGAAAAATCAGTGAATTTATCAAAAAATTGGGACTTCGAGATTTTAAAAAATCTTCTCTTTTCAAATGTCCCCGAAAAAAAAAAAAAAACGGAATTATGTCGTCTATCTGTTGGCCAGATAACTAAAAAATGCTTTGAGCTAGAAATCTGTATATTTCTATAAAATTTTGAATGAAATCTATTTCCAGGAAATCTACCTTGTTGGCTTTCTGAATGTTATTGAACACGATAATTATAAAATAATAAGAGCTATATGAAAAAAAAAAATTCTATTTGTAAAATTAGCATCTATTATAGAGATTTGTATCAAAGTTTGAACCAATATCTGCAAAATGTTGTCCATTTGTTGGTCTGCACGTTCGCATGCACGTAAACGCGATAGTCAAAAAAAAAAAAAAAAAAAAAAAAAAAGCTTCTTTTTAAATAAATGAAACATTGTATTTAGTTTTAGCATTTAAATTTAAGTTCATATCAAATTTTAACCAATTAAATTGACTGGCTGACCGTCTATCTGCACTTTCGCACTCATGCAAACGAGGGTGTTAAAAAAACGTAGCGATTTTGATAAATGAAAGGTAGGATGTTATCTTGCTACTAAAATTATAGTAATGCGTTAAATTTTGGTTTAAATCAATTGAAAGAAAAAAAAAGACGTTGAAAATACTTATTCCACAAAACTCTTATGTGCGGGACTTTGAAAATAAAAATTTGAGCACTCGTAGCATTTACAGTACTGTTTAAGGTCCAGAATTTTATGATAGAAAGCAGAAGTAAAGTGGATAGCACATTTATTAGAGAATACCTTATTTAGAGAAAGTTTCATTCGGGCATTTCCACCGATTTTTCATATAAGAAACCTATCATTAATTTTAATGATTTAAGCCAATTTTATTTATTATATATTTAATCCTGAAACATGACATGTAATTTTTAAAATAAAAAAATCTGTTATGAAAGGAAAAACTTGAAAGTATTTCCTTGTTTGGTTCACATTGGACAAAACTGACCTAAACTTTGTACCAAATATTACATAAATTAGACCTTGATATAACATTAAATTTTATTTTAGTTACTCTGAGTTTAAAGGGTTCAAGATCATCAACTGTGAAAACAAATTTATTCCTACAATAGCAAATGGATTCTGGGCTGAAATGAATATGAAATGGAATATATAAATTTCTTTCTTTTCTTTTTTTTCATTGCAGACTGAAAGCATACAGTATGTTGTTTATTTTAGAAACATTTTGTATTCTATTTTCTATCTCAGAGCTTTTTTTTTTAAATAAATAAATCCACGAGAGAGAGAGAAAAGACTTTGCATACACATTCGAACCCGTAATCTTTCGCTCCAATCTTATCGATAACTTATAAGGCATTATTTAACAAGCATTTTTGGGGATGTTTAAAAGGGCAGGAAACATGAAGCAATTTTTAATTTATAATGAAATTATCTAAAAAAATAATAAAAAACGCAGGACAGCGTCAGTGGTCAGCCAAAGTCCGGTCCAAGTCGTCAACGAAGTCACATTTGATTGATATTGTCGAAGTAACCACTCGACTAAGCCTGCGTCGGTTGTATGCGTCTGAAAAATGCTTATGAATTTTAATCTTTAAATCTTAATCATTCTGCGCGAGCTGCCATCTAGTGGAATTTTCAGAATAATTATTGAAACTACCAAATTTAAATTATGTTTTTATCCTAATGATTTATTTCCTAAACAAATATAATAAATCAGTGAGTTAGAAATTATCTGTAATTGTTATATCTGTTGAATGAATATGTATTCTTAACGGATACAAAACAATGATGTCCAACTCAACAGCGAAGAAAAAAAAATTCAATTTGTAAGAAAAAAGTTCTTAATTCCATAAATATATTAATTTTATACTAATAATTTTTTATACCTTTATTCATTACATTTGTCAAACTTTACAAGATAGTATTTTTTGTTGGAATTATTCCTTCCATATGACATGCTTAATTTGAAGTTTTCTAAATAGAACGCAAGAACCAACGAAGTACATCTCAAAAGTGAAGAGCTAAAAAGGAAAAGTAAGCTTTAAAGGAAGTTAGATATACATAAATGGAGACGTAGGCTTTGTTCCAAACTTAGGTTATAAAAATGTCAACTGCCTCTCCAAAAGTGATGTTTTCGTTCTGAATTTTTATCCCCAAAAGTAGTTTTTTCTTTCCTCGGTTTGTCGCCATTAACACTTTTTCATTTTTTGAAATGTATGATTTCGAAAACCGGTCCTAAAAAGTGTCAGTAAGTTTGATCTTAAACTTATTTTCCATTGATAAATATTATCAATTTTTCTCATCTATCAGTGGATTAGCAAAGATAGATTTATTTTCGCACTTTTGTGGTATTAAATTTTAAAACGCGGTTTGCCTCTTTGAACTCTTTTCCTTTATATGTAATTAGAATCGAAATTCACATTAGAATTTCTCTTATATAAATTTCGATCAATTTCTCTTATATAAATTTCGATCAGCAAATCATCTTTTCTGAAGTGCTGTTTTAAGCATTTGACAGCTTTCTTATAATTTTTTCCTGTAGGTGGAAAAATCCTAACTACCTTACTGGCGAACACTTTTGTGTTGAATGCAGCAAATACTGAAATTTGTCATCATCTACAATATCTATGAATCTTTTTAAACCGGCCCCACTATTAGGGCCATTAATTAATGTTTCTACTAAATTATTTTAATTTTAACTTTGGAAGTTTAAATATGCGATTAGTATTATCAACCGATTCTTTTATTACAATAACATCTTTTTTTTTTAACTCGTTTAATCTCCTCTGCAATTTTACTTTTGCTTCTAAAAATCTATCTTCATTATTAGTATTCGCTTCATATTCCAGATTCAAATTTTTTTTGCATCGCTATGGTAAACAACTAAAATCTTTATATTCTAAATTCTTTATCTTTTTCTCTAAAAGAACTATCTGTGCCGCCAAGATATCTATGCTCTTTATTTCCTCTTTCAAAATTTCAGGAACTTTATTTAATGCTCTCGTAAAATTACTCTTCGTAGGAATTTTTAATTTTTAATGCTTTCGACACCCATTTCCAATAATTCCTAAATTCTAATTCTAAATACCTCGAATTCTTAAATCTATTTACGTAAATTTTATATACTTTAATCCCAGCTAGGATGCCAGATTTTGGGATATCTAGGCCCCAAATTCAAAAATATCTAAATGTAAGAGAGAATTTACCTTTACCTATCTTTCTGGGAACTTCTAAATCAAAAGAATTCAGATATTACAAAATGAATTTGTCCACATTAACATCGAAATCGTTAATCATATAATGGTTGAGCATTCTCTATTTTATCATCTTTTTATTTCCTGGACGAGGACATAAATACAAATAATTAGTTACAAAGATTGTTTACATATTTCATTTCACATGCACTAATTCTAAATATTCTGATTTCGTAACAGGCATACAACCATCTTTCGTTCCGTACTTACACTTCACTAACAAACATAAACTTACTTCCGTTACCGTTACCGTTACTTCCGTTTCTGTAGGATCATGGGATTTTTTCCTGGCGTCACCAAAAGACGCATGCGCATTAGGGTTACACCATATTATGGTTAAACTAGTTATTCCACCACAAGGTGTCCCAAGAAGATTGAAACACGATTTAATTTTTTATTATTATTAGAGATAAGTAGGCAATGTAAATTGCCAAGTAGTTTAAAATAAGGTACGAAATAAGACCATGTTAAAAAAAATTTCCCAATAATTCTTCAAAAGTTACATTTTTTGAATTTTTATATGATTTTTCTAAGCAAATTCAATTTATTGGAAAGCTTTAATTTCTTTTACAAAAGCATCATTACATCCCCCCCCTCTCCGGATTCTCGTATCTTTAAAACGAGTGTGTTATACTTAATTGAAAATTGAACACTCTGTATAGGGATCATATACCAAAATAGAAATAAAATTTATGACTTATTATAAAAATAGATAAAATGTATGATAATATTTACATTAAAATCCTTTTTGCCTGTTTAGGACAGATTTGCAATACTGTTAAGTACTTTTAAGAGGTTTTTAAAATTTATTTTTTTTAATATTCAGATTGCCATCTTTATAAGCAAAAATTAAAATACAAAATGAGTACATGCAATTATTTTATTGTCAAAATTATCATAATTTTTCAAAACGACATTCTAACCAATTAATTCGCAGACGATTTATTTTCTTTCATTTCACTGTAATTTAGCCGCTTTAAATATTTATGTTAAAATATTTTTTAATTGCATAATGAAAGGCAGACGATTTTCTTTTTCAATTTACTTATTTATTTTCAAAATTATTTCTTTTCAGTACAATTTAACCAAACTTTCCTTGCGCATGGCAAAAGAGAGTTTGGAAAAACATTCATCTATGCTTAGTTTTACATTGCGAATTAAGAACATAGCAAAACTGGTTGTGTGCTTTAGTATTTTTCAACAATTAACAAGCTAATTGAATTAGCAATGATTTATTCTGTTGTGATAGAAATAATAGAACTTCTATCAGAAATAATAAATAAATACAGAAACTTCTAAGAAATTTAGAGGCGATATCCGAATTTGCCTGAAATTTCACACACATTTGTTTATCGGATGATGAGACGATTAAGAACCACCGGTTCATTTGATACGAGACCTGGCCCTAGGAAAAATCGATTGTACACTGCATTGTACATTACTGCATATTTTTCTGCCGAGCCTCGAACTAACATTCAAAATGTAAGTAAAAGCTTTATTTAAGGGCATTTGGGTATTTTTTTTGACACATTGTATAACATTTTTTATCTAAAAAATTCCATTATCATTTTGTATATGGTCTCTATTTTCATCGAAGAAACAGCGTTTTAAATGATCCGAAAAATAACATGTCAATTTGTTTTCTGTATTATAATTCCTTTGGTTTTTAAAGATACAATTATACGGTTTTTCGTAATGTTCTTTTTGGACGATAAAGAAAAACTTTCTAATCTACCGAATGTGTCCACATGGGTCGCATAAAAGTTTAAAAAAGCATAATTAAAAAAATTAACGCGATTTTTTTTATTAATGTGGTCTTATTTTGAACTATTTTGCAATTTTCTTTGCCCACTTATGGGCACTCTAATAGGTAAAGAATTTAAACCGTGTTTCAATCTTTTTGAGGTACCCTGTATATTACCATAAAATTACAATGAGGAAAACTACTCACATTGTCATCTAACAATTAATTGTCAAAGTGATGTACATCTCCCTATACAAATTTAGTTTATAAGGGAATTTTCCGAACTGTTTTTCTATTTTTATCAACATAATATTGTTTTTAATTACTTCCAAACTTACTTTCAAAGTTCATGTAGATATAAATAATTATACAAAATACCTCTTGACTATCAAGTGGAACAGTGATAGTCAAGGGGACGCAAATATAAAAAATTAGAAATGTCGTTTTACTTCTTTCTCTCAGCATAAATTAATTTTTTTTCGAATTGGGATGAATTATATAATTCAGTAGTAGGATTTGTAGCCTTGATCAAATAATACAATAATGTTCTGATTCTTTCTCCAAATTACCATGAAATAAATTCATCTCACTCTTTATACAAGACATGTGAATCGTATCTTTTCAGTGGTAGGATTTGTATTTTTGAGCCAGTCGTAAATAAGTTAGTTTTTGCAAACTTTCTATTGTTTTAATTTTTCTTATTCTCGAAATAAGTGTTTCGACTAATATTTACCAGTTCCTCCAGTAAAGTTATAAGTTTTTAAGCACATTGATAAATAACACTATCATTTCTGTAACATCTGCTGTGTGGGCTTTCGGTCAGACGTGGCATGCCGTATAATAGAATATCAAATATTCATTTCGTTCTAATTTTCAACGCTTCGTTTCCGTGGAATGGCTGTTCAGTGAATGTGGTTGATGAAGGGAAGGCCTAGGGTGAGTAAAAAGGGAGTGAGTGGGGTCTGCAGTGTATTACAGACAGTTGCTTATGGAGCGTAGGTTGCAGCCATTCCATTTATAGGACGTGGAATGGACATAAAGGGACAACTAAATTTTTTTATTGAACAGTTACGATAATTATGATATTTGATTTGTTTCCTTAAAAAGTTGTTCCACCAATGGGAATTTCTCTGTTCTTATGGGGGGTAGTCTTTTCGAAATTTTCTCACATTCTCTCTAAGAAAGATATTATCACTCCTTCTTCCCGTATTAAAATTCTAGACATTGGGCAATGCCGTGAAAATCAGGAGTAATACGAGGTTTTTCCTAAGTCCTATCATGAGCATTTTACACTTCTTAATACGTAAAGAAAATCAAGTATGTATTGTGGGCCTCTATTTTAGGCCGATTAAAATCGAAATATGATATATTATTAGGATTTCAATAATAACATTACACACCAAATTTCAATTATCTATGTCGGTGCATTTTTGAGTAGTAATGTTACTCTTATACGCATGTGAATGTGCAGACCAACGATAGTCAGCACCATGACGAATTTAGTTCCAAAATTAATACGGATCTACACTTTAGGTGTTAAAATTATGTATGAACGAAATTTATCTTGCTCTTTACACGTTGTAGCTATCGCACAACTTGCACTTGAATAGATTGACAAATAAACTTCCTGTGAATGGATTACATTCAAAATTTAATAGAAATTTACAAAATCACCTCGGCTCTTATCGATGTTAGGACTCGGATGTCTCACAGCAAGCAGTTCAATTTTTCTTTCTGAATTCATTTTAATTTTCTTTTTTTGATTTGCATTTCCAGATTCATTTTAAAATTAATTTCACAGCGATGGCCTTTTCAGTTTTGAAATAATGAGGGCGCAAAATATTCATTATATTATTTTTTGTTAGCATGGACATAGATGGTATACATTCCTTGGCAACACTTTATGCATTCAAGTTCTTCTTTGGTCATCATCATACTCATTTAACTTTCCATCGTGAGAATAGGATCTTTTTCTTGCATCGGTGATACATTCCATTATTTGTCAGTTAGTAATTCAATATTCAATAAAAAAATTTGGGAAATGCATGAAATATTATTCGTTTCATGCATTGTCTGCTGGTTTTAACCATTCTATAAAATGTCTTTCAGCCATTGCTAGTAACACATATACACTTGATCATGAGATCATTGAATTTTTATCGTTGTTACTAATAAAATGCATCTTCAGAAAAAGTTCCATTCTAAATGAAAACTCGAATTTTTGGTAAGATGACGGAAAATTAAAGATAATTCTTTTTCTCTTTTTTTAGCACAATAGATAAAAGGGTGTAAGACTTCTTAAATAGTTCGAGTTTCTGTTTATCAAAATTTGAAAATTAAAAATGCCTTGCCTGGGAGTTTATTTAGATAGAGATGCAATAGATATTTAATTGAAATTTTTAGCAAGTGTTAATTTAGCAAAAAATCTGATCATCAAGAAGACTAGTAATATGTATCGGAAAAAAATATTATAAAAATTGGAAAAAATAAAGTGATATTTTGAATTAAAAAGTTCTGATGGTCTTATGGTGAACAAATTATTAATTGAGAGTTCGAAGTTAATCTAGATTTGCTAAAGGTGTAAAAATATAAAAAATAATTATCAAAAGAAACGTAGAACGGATAAATTATAATTAAACATTTAAGGTATCCGAACACGTTCGGAGCACTTTTTTAGAAAAACATGGTGTAGACATACTTAAACCATATTTCTGGGTTTAAGACTATTCAAAAGTAGTAATAGGATGTCATTATTTGAAAAAAAAAGCATTAAAACTTTTTCAAAATTGGCATTTAATAGTATAAATTTAAGCAAATTCTTTAAAAACATTAAAACTTTTTGAAAATTGGCATTTAATAGTATAAATTTAAGCAAATTCTTTAAAAAACTTGAAATTGGTTACACCAAAAACTATTACTCTCATCCGAACAAAACTTATACCAAATTAAACTTCATAGTTTTCTCTAGGGAATGAACTACAATCGCATGGTTATAATAATAAATAAAAATTTCAGAACCAGTCGAAGAATTTACCATGAAATTTTTAGTAAATTTATATTATTGCTCAAACAACAGGCTGTAAATTAAAAAGTATTTCCTCAATCTAAATTCTTTGAATTCATTTCCTAGAAAATAGTATAAAGACAAAGTCCACCGAATTTCATAGTAATATGATAATTATATTTTGAGTTATTTGATTTGAAGTGAGCAAAAACTAAGAAAAAATCCGTTTTGAGAAAAATGCATTTAAAGTATACACTAACATGTTTTAATAATAAATTATGTGTGTACATATTTAGAATTCCCCCCATTTATAGGTTATACCTTCCTCCACTTCAGTATTAAATAATTTCCCTTTTTTAATCCTTTTTTTTTCTAGCAATTTTTGTGTTTGGCAGTAAATGCTGCCTAGATTCGTATATTCTGTTTTTTTCGAGCTCAGCAAATGCTCTAACTGCATTTGCACTATTATACACTCCAATAATCTTAAGAACATTCAGTAATTCTATAAAACAATCGTTAAAATGTATTACAGACATAAATGCCCCTAATATGAAGGTTCGGAGCTCAACAAAGACATCTTTAGGTACAAATTTCCACAAAACAGCGTTAAAACTCTCATTTGCATTTTTCTTTTTGCAGTATTTGCGTATTTAAAACTAATTTGTGTTTATACAATTTTGTAACATGTTTTTGGCCCTTTAAATCAGTACTTCAGGTTATTTAAATGTCCACTTCCGGTTTACCGATCATTACGAAAATATTAATATCTTGATTTATAATTAACGTACAGATAAAAGTAAACCTGTTTTGGATAGCTCAAAGACAGGTCTATCCAATAAAAGAATTTTTAGATAATATCATTTTTTGCAAAAATCGACCTTTTTAAAGTGTTTGGATACCTTAAATTAAAAATCCATTCTCCTATTTGCAAAGAAATATCTAGACTAGAAATAAAAATCTTTAAACAACATTTTTTTTAGTATCAGAATCTGATCATTATTTCTGATATTTTCAAAGGATAACATCCAAACATAATATCTCAGGCAAGTGATAATTATCTAGTTTTTGAAATATTATAATATATATATATATATATATATATATATATATATATATATATATATATATATATATATATATATATATATATATATATATATATATATATATATATATATATATATATATATATATATATATATATATATAATATAATTCAATATAAATAATATAAATAAATTTAATATAAATAAATTAAAAATCTTTAATATGAATAACTTAAAATTATATTTAACAAGACTTTGTTTGTTATATTTTATAACTTTATATACAACAATCAAAGTTTGTCTGAATATTTATTAAAGCGAATATGAATTACTTAAAAATCTACTTTAACTTTCTTTTGGTTGTGAATAACAATATACAGCAAAATAAATTCGGTAATCAAAAATGTACGAAATATTTTTATTAATCATGAATTACCGAGAAAAAATGTGAAAAAAAAAATCAAAATTAAATCAAGACAAAGAACTTATAAACAGCAACAAACATATCAAACGCATTTCTAGAAATAAAAAGTTTCAGCATAACAATTTCATTTAAAACCACTGTATTCTGTTGCTCTTCATTGAGAAAACTCTCCCTTTTATTTACTTATTTATTATTATCCCTGTTTCTATACATTCAAAGAAAATACTACTTTTATTCATTAATTCACATAAATCTGATCCAAAAGTATGAATATTATTTCAAATAAACATAAATGATTTCTTTAAAATTAAACTAAAGATTTAATGCTTAAAAAAAGTTTAAAATTAAGAAATCTTACAAAGATTAATAAAACAGCATTATAAAAAAAATTCTGAACAGAAAAGGAATAAAATTCGCACTTGTCTATCTATGCCTGCGAACTTTTTTAACAACGAATTGTTGTTGAAAAAGAAGGTAACGTTTGAGATTATAAGGAAAAGCAGTTGTGAAAATTGTATTCTGATAAAAAGAACGTATGTTCTTTCTTTGATTAAAAGGCACAAAAGCACAGGACGAATTTCAAAGATAAAATTCAAAAGATAAGAACTATATGAAAGTTATGTCGAGATCAAGCCAGAGCGTTACCACTCCTGCAATCTTCCGTATGGGCTGCCATCTATTGGTATTTGTGGGAAACTTATAAAGCGTTTGTGATTTTCGCCTTTGAAACTGTCATTACTGTGACATTGGGAATCGGAATGTATTTCCCACTATACCATAAATCAAATTAGAAATTCTAAGTGTTTTTTTAACTGCCATTGTAGAAGAGCAATTTTTATTATATTATAAATTTTACAGTTTTTATAAATAGATTATTATTATTACAATCTCTTTATGTTAGTTTAACTTAACGACAATATTCATTTATGTCGATTGTCGAAAATTTTTAATTATAGATTAATTAATAATATATAAGTCTTTCTGTATAGTATGTACTATGACATAAATTCATTTCTGGTGATTTTTTTTCTTTCTATTTCCTAAAATATACCGTTTCAAAGGATGCAATTACTTTAATTATTATTTCCATCCGAATTAGCAATTAAATTTTTTTTTGAGTTCTGAAATTAAACGGAACCTCGATTGATTATAATCCAAAATTCCGAAATGTGAGTTAGTCAATAATTGCATTTTTTTTAGCTTTATCGTCTAATGGTATTTTTCTGTCATATTTACATTCGGAAGCTTAGATTTAATTTTATTAAAAAAAATATTGCACTTTATGTTGGTAACGTGTAAATGATAAATTCGCGCATGTAAGTCTTTTTTCCCCCCCTCCTTTTTCAGTTTTTATCGAGTAGGGGCTATTAAGTATTTTCTGTATTCGAACTCATGATCTCCCGCTTCACTCCCTACTAATGCAACCGTTTCAAGAAACATACAAACCGAAAGCACAAAAAAAAAGCAGCTGTTTAATGCATTTTTTTTTATGATCAAAACATTCATTTAAAAAACTGAAGCAGCTCCCGCGTTGTTCTGTGTAAATGAATTTTCAAAAAGCAGGACAGCGTCGGTGGTCAAAGGTACGAGTTCTGCAAATACTATCGAAGTAACCACATGACAAAGCCTGCCATGACAGGCGGTGATAAAATTACCTTTTTAAGAACTTCATAAATAAGTCTACACATGTGCTGCTATCTAGCGGGAATTTAGAAAAATATCTGTCAAAAATAAATTGCATCGTAAGTTTGGAATAATTTATTATAAAATTATCTAGCAAAATTTTTAAATTGCCCCCAAAATATGAAAAAAAAAAAAAAAATGTAAAGGAAAAAATATCACAATAAATTTAAATTAAAAGATATTCTCAGATGAAAGGAAATAGAAAGAAGATGTGCAGTTGCTGTATTAACATGGTTATTTCAAGAACTATTTTGTGCTATTATCAAGATCGCTACTTTACGTTAACTACTTCAAAAATAACTACGAATTTCTCTTCTTGGTTTTTACAGCAAAATGAAGCTCGATCCCATAGGGTGCAAAAATACGAAGAATAATTTCAAGCAGGTACTTTTATATCTGCCGTTTTCTTCAATATTGTTAGTCAGAAACAGTTTAGAAGGTTATATTATTTTCCTAGATTTTGGACAGTTAATATTTGAAATTTAGAAAATTTTATTTTATTTGCATTTTTAAATATATATTCTAATTTTTTGAATGATAAATTTTTTTATCATGCGCCAAATGATCAAGAAAAGAAAAACATTTTTAGAAGTTTTGTTTTAAACACAAAATAAACATGGGCCTTTAATTTGTTTATTAACCTATTAGTGTTAATACAATACTTACCCAATGAAATGCAAAACTATGAAATAATGTAAGTAATATCGATTTTTAATAAAAGTGCATTGCTTCAAATAGTTAAAAACTAACTTTATAAAACACATACGACCAGAAAGCTAAAGAATACAGATTCATAGATTACTAAAGAATTCAGATCTTCGGAAAACATATTTGAAACGCATTCAAAACATTTTTATGAGAATTTCTCATAAAAATTTTGCTGAAAAAAAATCCTTTTTACCTCAAGCAATATAATTTTCTCATACTCTTAGAAATAATTTACTTTCTCATTTCTCTAAGAAACTGTTCAATTTGTTTTATCGCAACTTAAACATAAAGTCTAATTTATGTTTGTTTTTAGATTTGATATGAGTAACTTATTTTGCTTTTTTAAATTTGCTCTTGATTATATATCAACAATAACATACACATAAAAAAATTTAATGTCATTTTAACACGCATATCTATAAATACACTTGTTAAAAATTATTGTTTTAAAATATATTGAAGAACTTATTAAAATTAGGAAAGAAAGTGTGCGAAAATAAAATTAATATCACTGAAAAGCTAATTTTAAAAATCTTTAAAGTGGTTTGATAATGGTTTTTGTGCTACAATTTACTTCGAAATAATCTAGAAATTCGATTAATTAAAAATAAATAAAATTGTTTAGCATTTTTTTTTTAGTGAGAAAACTAAAAATAAATTTTATTTTACACCATATTTTATGCAAAAATTTGACTTGTGATTGTTTTTTTAAACAAAGGAAAGATGAGGGATAAACTGCAAAACAGGAATTTCACAAAAAATCAGACAAATGTTGAAGGATTCAATATTTTTGATTCACAAATATCAAATCTGGCTTTAACTAAATATCTCCAATTTTAAAATTTAAAAACCATCAACAAATATTAACCTCTGGTTTTAAATTCATTTGTACCATAATAAAACACCGCTCTTGAATTTTTTTTTTTTTCAGTCTTGTAAAATACTGCGGGATTAGATTAGTTGGCTATGAAGACGATTTTAGATCTACATACCTACTAAATACATATATAAAAAAATAATGATTCAACAAGATATTAATTGAGTTTAAAAATTATTTCTGAGTCTCCCAATTTAAAATCTCTCTATTTTTAGATGAATCGCATTTTCTATTCTCAGCCTTAGGAAGTATTAATAAATAAGGCTAAAAGTACTGTATTCGAACCCGCGACCTCTCGCTCTAAATACGCCCTTGACCTTCGGCTTTTATTAAATTGATATTTATGTGAATGTTTAAAAAGAAAAAGAACAAAAGTTCGAATCGATTTTAATTTTAAAAAAATGAATCATCAAGAAATACAAAAACGCAGGACAGCGTCAGTGGCGCCTAGGGGCAGTCCAGGTCGTCAACGTGTAGTCCAGTTTGAAATACATATTTATTAAGATCGAAGTAACCACTCGACTATGCCTGCGTCTTGAGGCAACGTTTGAAAGTTGTTTTAAACTTTAAATTAGAATTATTTCGCTCGTAGAGACATCTGGTGATTCTTTGGAAACTCAATAATGAATATTATACTACAATTTTAATTTAATTTTTTAATCCTCATGACAAGTTTCATAGGGTTTGTTATTAATATTTCAGACTTTTTTTTTGCTTGTTCTGTAATATACTGACAGTTGCAGAAAAAGCAGATTTCTTTTTTTCTTTTTGTTCCCATGATGGAGGTTTTCATAACAGTTCACAATTTGTCAAAAAGATATTCTTAGCTCAAACTAGAATTATTCCAATTGTGACAGAAACGTTCATCAAAATCAAATGAATTTCAAAGAACTGCGTATAGTATGAAAAAACAAACAAACTATGAAGTGTTAATGAGTTAAATGATTCAAAATTTTATAATCGTACTTGTAAAAAATAATGGAAGTAAATCGTAAACTTTACAACTGATTATACATACATGATATTGAATGAGAACAATATAAATTTTTAAAATTTTATTTTTACTATTTTTTGCTACCCTATAGAAGAT
Source organism: Argiope bruennichi (assembly GCF_947563725.1). NCBI lineage: Eukaryota > Metazoa > Arthropoda > Arachnida > Araneae > Araneidae > Argiope > Argiope bruennichi. The sequence continues at coordinate 74,562,493 of NC_079153.1, read as the reverse complement.
TCCCTCCCCTAAAGTATTACTTCTCAAGCATGCAACACTTTAAGATGTTTTTATTTTATTTTATTTTTTTATTTTTTTTTCAAATTTTTGTTACATTATTCTTTTTAATAATAAATCTTGTCTTCTAAAATAACTTTTTCATGAATTAAATATGGATTGTTTGTTCTTAATTCTTAAAATCTGTATTTAAAAAATTGAAAATCTTTCATCTTAATGGTAACAAGTTTTGTTTCTTTCGTCTAACAAGGGAAAAGTATATGCAAAATTTAGAAGGATAATTCACTTTTACTTTATATTTGAAAAATAAATTTTTCTCTATTTTTTTTAAGTACTATGTTTGTTTGTTCACTTATGTGTAATAATTCAAAACAGACATGAAGAATTTTAAAGCGTCCTTTCTGATCAGATAAGAATTGAAAATTGTCACCCTAATTGTAAGTCGATATCGTTCCCGCTATTTTTTTTAAATCGCTGGTACGATAATTAAAAAATATGAAAAAATGAAGGCGGAGGAAGTGAAAAATCTAGCAAACTGTCATGATAACAGATATAAAAGAAGGCAAAAATTGTAAAACACAGTGTGGACCATTAATCGTCACTTTTAGACCAAATCAGAAATTAAATATTTATTCAATGTTTATTCGTAAATATAATGATTATCTGAGTAAGGTAACGATATTATACTTTAACTAAGTATTGTTACAATGTATAACAAAGGTTTAAAACAAACTATAAGTAGATATTTACCCTGTATGTAGCAACTGCCATCTAGTGGTGTTTGAGAAAAATAAAATTTACTACAGATATATATTTATTAAAGATTTGCATTAAAAATAAGAGTTTTAGTCCAGAATAATCACTGTATTACATGCTTTTCTATTGCCAAAAGCAGCATGATATCTTCCTCGGAAACACTTGCAAAAAATAGAAAGAAAAAAAAAACTTCTTAATATAATTTCGAAGCAGCTTTATAGTTCGTATTATGATTTTAACAAATAAATTGTGAATATTATTATTTGGCATTAATAATAAAATTTATAAAATTTTAATTAATATTAATGAAATTATTGTTATCATAGTATTATGTAAACATTTTAATAAAATCACATTTTTTAATCAAGTGTAATATTATTTCAATGTTTTTCCAAAAACAAAGAGATTATTAGAGTAAGATAATTAAATACTTTAATTAAATATGATTAAAAATTAAGAATAGATAAATTTAAGAATAGATAGCAACCAGTGATTTTTGACATATGTTTATTAATAAATTCATACCAACAAACCGAAATTATGTTTGCCTTAAAATGCTGATCTGCATATGCTGCTATCTAGCATTGCATTTGAAAAACATTTGTAATGGGAATAAAAATGTCGTAAAGCTGCATAAATATTTATCGGTAAAAATGTAGGGAAAGGATTATTAATAAGTTTATTGCATCTTGCAACGATAGAATTGTTAATAATATGAATAAATAATCTTAAAATAGCAAAATGTAATTTATTGCCAGAAATAATATTTATCACTTTCATACAAAAAAAAATGAAGATTTAAAATGGCAATAATGAATAAAAATAATTTGTCTAGAACTATAAATTACAAATTACTTTTTTATACACAAGTCGTTAAATTATAAAATATTATTTCAATTAATATCATAAAGATATTAAGTAATCATTTCTTAAGCATTATCGTATAATTGTTAGCCGCTGTTGGAAGTAATGTTTCAACTAAGCTGATTCAAAAATGGAAGAAAAATAACTGAAATTGGTAATTCAGTTACCCTTACCACGCCACTTTTTCCTTTACTTCCTCTTATTACCAAAAGTCTTTATTTCTGAAAAATTAAAAAAAATAACAAAAATAAATAAATAAATAAATAAAATAAAATAAAATAAAAAATTCTACATTTATTTGTCGTATTCAGAAACTATCAGAATATCTTTAGAATAAAAAAAAAATTTCCCTGATCGATTTGAGGTTGAATTTTGACTTAATTTATTCACCCTCGATAGTAAATTCTATATTCATTTATATATTATTAACAGATCATTTATATATCAATAACAGATAAAAGAATAGAGAATTGGTGAAATATGCACTTTTCAATGAGCTAAATGAAACATATATTGCAATAATAACTAGAATCGTTTGTGGTTGTAATAATAACATTCAGATATATTTTTTAGCCGAGGATATCATCATTTTAAGATGACATTCTAAGTAATTTTCATTCTTTTTAATATTTAGCTTTTAATTGTATTTTATGTAAGCTAATTCTCTATAACAATACTACAGAAAATATTTGCAGTTTATTGTTAAGTGTTCCTAAAATTTAAATTTTGGAAAATGTTTAAATTTTTATAAATTAACTCATAACATACTACAAAAAATTGTGAGTATGGTTTACTTTCTGCTTCTGATATTTAATTTATGATTTTTCTTTTACTGTTAGACTAAAAAAAAATCTCAAAAGTAAACCAATTTTCATATTAAACTTAAAAAAAAAATAATCTACTATTCATCTTGGAGCTAATACAATAGAACATATTACTAAAAAAATTTCACACTTTCACTTCATATGTTAAAAAGTCTTTAGGAATTCAAAAAAAAAAAAAAAAAAAATGTATATGAACAAAAAATATAAAATGATGAAACAGCAATTTAAAGTTTTCGGATACTAATTCTTTCGGATATTAATAATAGGAATGTTTAATACAATGAGATAAATGTGATCTGTAACAATAACATAAATCAATAAAACTTTGAGATGAATTTTCTTTTTTCGTCTAAACGTATAAAATTTATAAAGAAATAATTTCCACCATATTTTTAAGGGAATGAAAAAAAAAAAGATACGAAAATGGCCTGCCTTTGGGAATATTCCAGGTTTCTAGAGGAAACACATGAATAAGTAAGTTTTAGATAATATTTATAAAATTAAGCTGTCAAAAATGGTGCAAATAGTAAGTATCTATTATTTGATTTTTTCGTCGAGCATCAATTCAAAAACAGTCTGTACATAATAAAATGCACTTTTATATATACATTGTTTTCTTTACAATTTTAAGACGGAAAGAAAATTCTCAAAGGAATGAAAGAAGTGTGCACTGAATTTTAGTGATAGTTTTCAGCAAGATTTCCATTAACTAAAGCTCAAACTTTGTATTCTAAAGACGAAGAAGCAAAAGTAATTTCACTATCATTTCAAAACAGAGCGATGGAAGCTGAATTTAAACTTGTTATTGTGATTGAAGAATCATGCAAATTTCGACAAAGAATCAAGTTAACCAAGCGAAGCCAAATTTATGATTTAAGCTCAGAATTCGCGTCACATTAAAAAAATGATTTGGAACCTGAAAAGATATAGGATGCTTTTTATTCATTGCGTTTAATTACTGAAAACGATATTAAAAGCCTATTTTAGTGCAGTTTCTCTTTCTATTACTAATAATTAGAAAGTGCATGCATATCGTGCGCATGTTTTAACTCTCTATAGATCGTTTAACATAGAGTTATCAAATTTTGCACATATATGCTTTAAATAAGGAAAATGTGTTTTTCGGAGGGATTTTTTTTCAAAAATTAAAAAAAAAAATAATTAAATTCTTAATTAATTCTTTAATTAATTAAAAAAATGAAATATCTCGAAATTTAGTATTTTTTTGGAATAATTTGCGAAAATATTATAGTACAAAAATTACTTTTACATCATGTTAAAGTTCAAAAAATTATCTTTTCAATGAAATAAATATTTTTGATGCATTTTTTTAAAAGTTTTAGTAATTAAAAAAATATTTTAGCTGCATTCTATTGCATTGTTGAAGTGAAATTGAAATCTTTTACATTGTTGCTGCTAATATTTCAAGCCAACTTTTTTTTTCTTTGTTGATGATCAAGGTTTAAAAATTCAGCTTATTTTCTCATATTGAATAGGCTTCAACACAATATATACTTTATTATTTTTTAATCTTGTTGTTCTTACAATTAAGGATTAACCACAGAATCAAACAATGGTGAAAATTTTTAAATATTGCTGCTCTATCTTATAATATATTTGAATGTATAATGTTACAGACAGAAAATTAAGGAACTAAATAGTACAATGAACGAGTGCATACAACTAAAAGAAACCCGATAATGAAAATTTTTAGAAAGGAGATAAAGGATTATTTTTTTTTACCTATACAGTGAGAATATACTCGAATACCAAAAAATAATAATAATAATAATAATAAATAAATTACAGAAAATTACTAATTCATGCCGAAAATCTCTTAGTAAGCGGATATGGTGCAAGTTAAATCTGTCAGTGCGGCGCAAAAGTTTGGAAAAGGAGCTCCAAACTTCTGCTCCGCACTAACATATACCTTTGGCATAAGCGATGTCTATGTCATCTGATAGTGATTAGAAATTAATTAGACCGTTTCCAGAAAGATCTCGGTTTTTTTTTTCAAAACAAGACATAAATATAACTAAACTGTAAGAAGCAAAGACTGTCATCTTAAAGCTAAATATATAAATTATCTGTAAATGGATGTGTTGCTTGTGTATGTCTTTGTGTTCTGAAGAAAAACGCAAAAAAACTTTTCAATTGGACTTTGCATTAACTTAGTCAAATCTGCTCCTTTATCTCAATTCGAACATGGTAGGCCAACAACAACAACGTTTTTAAATTTGGATTTAGGCTATCCGTGCTACTATCAGAACAAAACATAAAAACCAACACAAGAACGAAGCACATGAACCGATGGCATTTCCAAATCTGACCAAACTCATCAAGAGAGCCACAGTGACACAGAATTTTACTGCACGCATCACTATTAGACTGCAGTACATCCTCATCGGCATTTATAATCCATTTTATAAACATTAAAGTCATAAAAGTCACCAGACCATCGTTGCCCGAAGCCACTAAAGTGTGATATGATCTTTGAATCTTCGAAGCATTCCTGAAACACCCACCTACATTCGAAGCATAATGGATGGTGTAGAATTCATTTAAGCAATCGAAATCTGTGTTTTGGAAAGCTCGTAAAGATTATGCGTGTCGCGAAGCGTGAAATATTTCAAAGTTCTGCATATATTTTGGAAATATATAAAGATTTTTTTGAAGAAGAAAAGTATGTTTGGTAGATTACGAGACTTAATGACTTCTCAGAAAGGAATTTCATTAAAAAAAAATACAAGTTTTAATGTGCTAAATAATTTCTCTTACTGCCTTAAATGAATACCTTGATTGTATTTTGGAAAAAAAGGAAAGTAATAGTGTTGTCTATCAAGAGAGGCAGGAATAATCAGTGCAAGGAAGGATATTCGAATTTGAAATACTCTGTTTTGATAAAATGAGGAATTTTACTTCGGCGTGAAACATATTAATGGCTAGAATTAAAATAATTCTTAAACAGAGCAATGTAAAAAAGAAAGGAAGAAACGTCTAGATGTTTTTTAAACGTCATTGCTCAGTGGTATGTGTATCAGAATATGGGACCTAAAAAATAAATGATAGTGTATAACTAAGTTTCTAAAACTATAGTAAATGCGCACCGAAGGTGTATTACATTATTTATGGTGGTACAATATTTACTGGAAAGGTTCTTTTAATGTTCAAAATGAAAGCAAAGAGGCACCTCCTATAACATTTTATTTTATAGTATTTTTGATGAATACACATATATTTGGTGCACATGATGATATATATACATTTTTTGATTTTATGGTATAAAATTTGAAAATTTGAAAACTTCTGATGTATAATGCAGACATAATTCAGTCTTTGTCCTTATCATTCGCATAGTAGCTCAATCTCTTTTCATGAGACTAAATTGTGGAAAAAAATCTTAGGAAGAAATAATTATTTTTGCTAGATACATCTTTTTTTGCTTCGTTTCGCTTTCATATGTTCTAAAATACATAAAATATTCATTCCTTATCTTTATTTTCCCCTTCAGTGTATTGTAAAGAGATATTTTAATTTTAATCAACCATTGTATCTGGTAAGAACCCTTCACAATTACTTCATTTTTTGAAAAAATCTTGTTATGTATTATTAGAAGCATTTATTAGGAGATTTATATTTTATTAGAAGGCTTGTCTTTTTGTATATTCCTTAGAAGATAAAATTATCTAGTCTCATAACTTTTTAAATGAACAAACTCAAAGGTAGAAATAATACTAATATCATTTATATCTTTAACATCAGAAAAGCTATAAGTAAAAACCTTTTAAGGCAAAATTTATGCATTAATTTTAACGGAAGAAATTTCAAATCGTTTTATGAATTCGATATAGTAATAAGAAAATCAAATTTTTATTTAAACGAAAGTAAAAAAAAAATATTTTATCGATAAAGAAATATTTTTACACCAACCAAAGGTGTTAAACGAATCTAAAAGATCATTTCATGGTCTTTTTTTGTAATACAAGGGAATTCAGCAAATTTAATTAATATAATATACATCAAATTCTAAACAAGATAATGGTGAAAGACATATTAATTTCTTTATCCGAATTTTCTTCATTATTCAGGTTACTCAGAATTCTCATAAGCATGCAAAATGTGTTGACAAGCTCCATGATTAAAAATGAAACTCTTTACGAACAAGATATTAACCAGACAAGCTTAGTAACCAGATTTTTTGAAATGTATAAGTGTTCATGATTTAAATTCTGTTTGAAATAATTTTAAGTGGCTATTAAAGTCTTTAATGCGTTTTGGTGATCAATATTGACCTCTTTGTTTACCAAAATACATATATCTCTAAAATAGTTTCATTGTATGGCTTACAATTTAAAAAAAATGTTTTATCTTTATGCTACTTGTGATGAGTTCTCTTCTATCAAAATGTCTGCCCATCAAGGTAGAATTATTTTGGAACTGTTCAATATATACGATGTTGAATCTCTAAAATTATCTTATTCTACTAATAGTGACCCTCTTTAGCCGGATTATTTTAAAAATCAGAATAATATCGCATTATTTTTCTTAGATTCCATTTCTCTTCACCATTACTCTGTCTCTATTCCGAATAATTGCGAGCATACTATAACTCTAAAGAAGCAAATGGCACAAGTGGCAAATGTACATCCAGTAAACGCAGACTCTTCTCTATATATTACGCCAGCAGTATTTATGCTTCAATTCTAAAAGTAATAAAGAATAAGTTATCTCCTATGTGTATTTTGTCTCTCTCCATGTTGAAAAGATCATTCGACCCGGATCTATTAGATTTGGCATACATTTAATTTAGAGAACAGAAATATTCACCTTGGTTCAAATTTAAAAAAATTCGGTTGGGATTTTATCTAAAAATTAAGCTAAATGTTAATGAATTTCCGCCGTAGCTATCGAAAGTACTCCAGAATAAAATTATTTCTTCGCAATATAGATCATTCCTAATAAGCTGATATCCTGATATCGCTTCCTAATAAGCTGATATCCTGATATCGCTTCCTAATAAGCGAGGTAATAAAAATTCAAATTGTGCTTCCTTATTGAGTAGGTTTCTATTTTACGTATTCTTTTAATAACATTTTTGAATTATAAGTTAATAAGTAATTATGAACATTTAAACTTGGAGGCAAGCAATGATGAAAATTTTTTAATCTTTTTTACTTTTTTTTCAGAAACGAAATTAGATTTATAAATATGTATTAGTGCTTTTTTTAACTTGAAGTTTTGGTTTCTTATTGTAGTTCTCTGTCTTTTTTTGTCAATTCAGAAACATTTTATCAAAAAACATTTCACAATACAAAATGTTTCAGGGTAGAAGGATTCGACATTCCATCCTTAAATTTTTAATGAGCGCGTTCTGATTCATCAATAAAGTTATTGAATTAGCTAAATTTAAATTATTTCTCATTTTTTCCAAAAAAGTCAAAGCTTAAATTTTAGATGAGATGATGAAAAATGAAGGAAACATATTGAATATAATCGTGTAAAGTTTCTAAAATAATACGCCCTACATATCTATCAAATTATGATATTTTTACTTGAAATTTTTAGCAACTGTTAATAGCGGGTCAAACTGGTGAATCAACTGCTCGCCAAAGACTACATACGGATTTATGCATTTTGTGACCTTAGGCAATGGTCTTTCTCTTAATGGTCAATTTAATTCCACATTCCAACACATTTTTAACATCTTAATGATTTAATTCAAGTAAATATTTTTTATTTTACGAAATTTATGAAAATGCATTAGCTTTTTTTTTTTTTATCTATTATCATTGGCGACTGCCAGGGTTAGGATTTCAATACAATATGATTGTAGCAGAAATTCGATTTTTATAAATACTATAATGACTAATTAAACTTAATTAATCACCTAACATCCTAATCAATTATACTTGATAAAGTATTAATATTAAACTAATATTTTATAATTCATTGAATGTATTTTTTCTCATAAATTTATCTGTTTAACTGCAAATAAAATAAAAAAAATTTTAATTCACCTGAGTGCTTTTCTCTCAGCCTAGTGGTCCTAGATAGTAGCCAAGTCGTAAATCAGCCACTATCAAATACGACTAATAATAAAAAAAAAAAAAAAAATAGAAGAGAAAACAAACAGGCAATTAGAAGGTAAGTGAACTGAACAGTTACGTTTTCAATAGCTATATGGTATAAGACAATTCTATGAGGAAGGTTTATGTCCAACAAGAGCAAAACTTTTAAAATAATACGACTTTAATGCCTCTTATAATTTGATGCTTAAAAATACTTTTTGAGGAAATCGTGATCATTAAATATATATATATATATATATATATATATATATATATATATATATATATATATATATATATATTAGCACTAATTCTGTATCTTTGAATAGCATCGAAACGTATTAATAACCCCTTATCATTTAAAGTGTGAAAAGTTCAGAATTAACAGATGCTTCGCAAAGCTATAAAATATTATTAAAAATTTCAATAACATTAATCGTTTTCATAAAAAATATATCTTTAAGAATACTTATCATAGATGCTCCCATTTCCATTCTCTATTGGAAAAGGGGGACTTATTTCAGTGTAAGTTGCAATATTTTTTTTTATTAACTGACTAATAATAGTATTTTTTTCTTCATAGAAAACAGGATGTTTTCATTGAAAATCGAATTTTTCGCCTGAGTCATTCAAACACCTTTCCCAGCACTTTATCTAAACTTAAAAAATCTCCATTTCTTTCCATTCTGTTGCTCAGAAGGCATGCGTATAGGTTAACGACAGATGATGTCATAACAAAGATGGTGACCTGACTATTTTTTTTACTATTAATTATTCAGCTTTCTCAAACAGAAGCTATTTATAGCTAGCTATCAAGTAAGAAAGACGATACAAACAGTTTGAGTTGGAAATGTATATTTTCGTATGGGAATGTTGATAACAAAAATAGATAGCCTATAATGAGATTCCATACTTTTAAAAAAGAATCATGTGCAATCTTTGCTAAAAATATTTGCATATAATCGTGAAATTTGTTCTTTTTACACGTTTTTCAATAATTTGTTGATTTGCCTCATGCTTTTTAAGATGGAACTTATAGATTTTAAATGACAGATATATACGATTTTTTTGAAAATATTTTAATTATATTAAGTTACAAACAATTCGATTTATTTTGACTCATTTTAATAATATCCTTTGTGAGAAGTCAATTAATTTAATTCAAATTAGAATACACTTCTTAGGGAAAGTTTAGCGCAATTTGTTATTTCATCAGAAAAATACGAAAAAAAAAATTCTTTTCAGTATTAGGTTTAAATATCTAATGTGTGCGATCTATTTAATTTAATAAATAAAAAATGTGTTCACATAGATTTTTTAAAAAATCAAATTACAGAGCTTTTTTTTTTTTTTTTCAAGAAACCAAAAATTATTTTCAAAAATAAATCCTAACGATATTTTAAATAATGGAGGGAAAAAAAATACCAATTTTTTTACATTTATAGATTTGTAAAAATTTATTAATTTAACATTATTTTCAAAAATAAATCCTAGTGATATTTTAATTATTGGAGGAAAAAAAATATCAATTTTTTTTACATTTATACATTTGTAAAAATTTATTAATTCTCGGTATTAAAGAATTATCAATTCTTTTCTTTATCGCCTTATTAAAAACTAGCCGACTTTGGCGACCAGCCGGTTCGCCAATCTTAATGTTCGTTAAAATTTTAATAATTAAATATTTTATGCAATTCCAACTTTAATAGATTCTTCAGCAAAATATTTTAAAACTTCAAACTTTTATAGTCATATAATTCACTCATAATATTATAAAGGCCTTCAGTCATAACGTGATATGTAGCTCTCTAATTTTCTGTTACCCCTCGTCGAATTTATGCTTTAAATTAAAGTGTAAAGGATTAATCTACAATTAATATAATAATATTTTTTACTGAAACAAAGCATTTTTTTTAATAATATGATTACTGATAATAGAGTCACTGAGCGTTTAAACTTTATGGGCACTAAAGAATATCTTTCTTAAGTTATGTAATATCTCAAGAATTTGTCAACAAAAATTTCTCAGATTCATCATGAACAGATCGATTCATTAACAATGTTTAATTTTAAATGCATCAAACACTAAGAAAATAAAATGAATCGTTTAAAATAATCGGTCTAAAACAGGTTTAAAAAGACTACTTAAAAAACGATGTACTTAAAACTATAAGCATATACAAAAAAATATATAACTAACATAAATATAATTTAATTACAAAAGCATGCAACTAACCTAAAAATAATTTAAATCATTGAAAACAGATTAAAAAACTACTTAAAAAACGATGTAAAAACTATAAGCATATACAAAAAATATATAACTAACATAAATACAATTTACTTACAAAAGCATGCAACTAACCTAAAAATAATTTAAATCATCCGTTGATAGTGGTTGTCATGACAACAATCAGAACAATGCGCATGCGCGAATTTTCTTCACCAGTTAGGTAACGCAAATGCGTGAATTTTTCTACGCCAGTTGGGGTAACGCTATGCAGATTATACATTTTTAATTTCCTTTATTCTGTGTTATTTTAATTCAAAAGTACTTCAGAATGAATCTGAAACATGGATTAATTAACAATGTTTCATTTTAAATGTATCAAACATTAAGAAAATAAACAGAATCGTTTGAAATAATCCGCCGAAAAATATTAACCCTAGCCTCATTACTGTTGGGAGAAAAAAAATACTGGAGCCTTACTCATTTGGCGGTGGGGAAAATGGAAGATTATTTTGGCGGAAAATTTGGCGGTGGGGAAAATGGAAGATTTTTTTGGCGGGAAAGTTAGTTTTTAATTAATAATTAAAATTTCTAAAAAAGGGACCCCAGGTGCACATTCCCGACCTCTAAGGTATACATGTACCAAATTTGATAGCTGTATGTCAAATGACCTGGCCTGTAGAGCGCCAACACACACACACACACACACACACACACACACATTGGGCTTTATTATAAGTATAGATATAGATAACCTTAAAAATCCTTTCTGTTTATTCTTCCAAAAATAAATAAATTAATTAAAAATAATGACAATAATATTTCACTTTAATTTAGCCAATTTCTTCAAATTCAAACGTCTTTCTTTTTTTCCTCCTGGAATTATATTTGTAGGGAAATTTTAAATTACTGATATTATTTCCTTCGTTAGAAATAAACAAATCGCTCAATAATCATGTTGTTTGTTCCATGGGAGTTTTTTTCTTTTTCAATAAAAAGATTTTATAAACCTCAAGATTCGGTTGTTTTCTATTTTTGATTTCATGTATCTATTTTATATATAAACTAAAAATTCTCAGAACCAGATTTATATAGAAGATTGGTACTTTCTTTCGCATGTTTTTATTAAAATCTAACATTCTATCTCGTCATTTATAGACTTATTTCATCCGTAAAACTATAGATATGGGTATTCTTATTCATTTTCATGCAACATGATTTGCTCTATGTTTGTAAAGACGGAACATAGTAATCCATTTTATTCTTACCTTCTGATTTGCTGAAGTATTAAAATTCTAGACTTGTACATTCTTTATGACAACAATCTATTCTAATATTTCCAGAATTTAGTTATTAGTTAATCACTTAATTTAATCATTTTTTTTTCAATACTAGTAATAAATATACTAGTATTGAACTATACTACATTAGTAATAAATTTAAAAGAAATTGATTCTAAGAACAATTATGTATTAAAGACTAAAAAGTAAAACAATAATTTAAAAACAAAATATTCTTTTTAGAAACTAAGGAATGTGTGTTTTAAAAATGCTGTTTAGATTAAATTTACTAGAGATTAATAGATTTCATTAAATTTACTAGAGGCTAATTTTTATTACATAAATATACAAGACTATATATACATTTTACGTTTTCTCATTTTTTACTGTTCAAATTCCCTATTACGTCATGTAGCAGAAATAATTTCATTTAAAATTAATTTTTTTAAACGTTTTTAATCAAAAATTCTTTTCGAAAGAAAAATTTTGAATAAATATGTGTGTAGTGTAGAAAAATTACTAAGATGTGATGCTTTGAAAAAAAAAGGGGATATTTGTAGGGAATGCGATTTTTTGAATCATTTCAGGGTTTTTTTTAAAAATATCTTTTAGTATATTCAATCAAGGAAATTTAAGAAAAAAAATTATATTAATAGCATTTTGGATTTAAAAATTAGTAGGTATGCTAACATATACTTGTTGACTAAAAAGATTCAAACGTCTTTGCAACTCACTCCTAACAAGCCAAGGAAGATCACAGACTATAACTTGGTTGCACTCTTAACTAACTCCGTTCAAACTAATGCAACGATGTGTGCAGCAACAACTAATTGCTTGATGTTGTCGGGTTGATTGCTAGAGGTTTTTCTCCGAACGGAAACACAATTGGGGATTAGTTTCCTCAGAAAATTCTCCAGACAACTATACTAAACTGTTCGTTTCATATCCCAAGACTATCACTTTTCGACGATTCTACATCACTAAGGGGTGAGATACGAAAATATGAGCGCATTTCCAGAATTCTTCGATCAAGATTTCCGCTTCATTAGATACTTTTTTGTTCAGTTTTTCTCCACGTATTGTGGTGTTTGTGTCAATTCACACCGTAATATATTATTTTATCTCAAAATTGCATATTATTTACTTATATGGCTACTTCAAATCGCAAGAAAACTTTCAGTATTCCAAGACTACCACTTTTCGATGATTCTACCTCGCTAAGGAATGAGATGCGAAAGGACGAACGCATTTCCGGAATTAGTCGATCTGAATTTCTGCTTTTCCGAGATACTTTTATTTTTCAGTTTTCTTTTACACGTGTCTGAATATTGTGTTATTTCTTACTGTAGTGTTTATTTTTACTAAAAATTTTGTATTTATTGCTTATATGGCCAGTTCAAGACGAAAAAAGGTTTTCAGCAGAAATACGAAAAATATTTTATATAATATCATAAAATGTGACCGAGATTTTCTGCTGCTATCAATTTCAAAATTTCATGAAAAATTCAATAACAAGAATGTGTTTTAAAATAAAATAATAATTATTATTTTGTAAAAAGAACAAATTATCAGATTTTAAGAACAGAAATCTCCCATTATTTATCATAATTTAATGCTTAGACTTCTTACATTAAATAAAAATTGCACATAAGTATTTCGTTGTGAATTAGTACTTTTGCCGACAATATTACAAATCATTTGCAGTTTTTACGCCTCCCAAGTTCGAGGGTAATCCAAATTCACTTTATTGTTAAATGTCCTTAAAAATCTCTTCATTTTATCATCCCTTTCACCCTTACTTTGATCAAATAAACACATCCTGAATACATGTGCAAAAGCTCGGAGAGTTCTGGAATCCGAGATGAAACAGTATATAAGGTCACTCAAAACAAATGCTCCTATTACAAAACAGTGACAGAAAAAAAAATGTGAAAATCATATTTCAAATGTTTTAAGGCCGTTTTGGTTAAAAGAAATTGTCGTGTTCCCGGTACAATAAGTTCATGGTTCATGATGCATTTGCATAGTTATGCTAGACCAAGAGGGATATAATAATATCGGGTCGATTGTGTTAAATACTCGATTCCCGTCTGTGGCTAAGAAGACGTTAACAAATAATGGGTTTGAATTTTTCTATGAAACTATTTTTATACATAAAAAATGTGTCGAAATCAGACTTCTATATTAATTATTATATCACCATCTATCACTTTCAATGAACAGAAATATTGTCGTGTGCCCACAGCACACGAATTTGGATAGTTGTTTCAGACCAAAAAGGATATGTCAGCGTCAGATTCATTGCGCAAAATACTCAATTCCTGTCTACGTCCAAAGCAGTAATAGCGGATTATCATTTTTCTACGAAGTTAAAATTTGTCAAAATCAGATTTCAGTTACACCCAGTTTGCTTTGTTCTACCTGGAACTAACTAAGTCCGATTTTGACAAACAGTCAATAGTGACAGTCTGACTGGATCAAAACTGTCACTTTCCCGTTATCACGAATCCAGGACTCAAGCATATGGAGGCATGTAAAATGGGAAAATCAACATCAAATTCATTGCATTAAAAAACTAGAATCCTGTCTATGGCAATTAAAGTATGTTATTGTTTCTTATGGCACTTGCCATGCACAAGCCCGCTGTTACAAAGAAGCGATTTAAGCCGGTGGGGGAGCGTCTCTTGTTTTTATAGTAGCGCTAACTAGGGCCAAGAGTACGACTTTGCTACTTATGCATCACTCATTCGCTTGCACAACCCCTTTTTACAGGAGGGCACATTCACACATCTCACAGATAGAACAACGGAAGAACAACCATGTCTAAACCAGATCACGGGGAGGACGCGCTACCCCTATGCCAGGACGCCGGCAATGAAAGCATAAATGGTGGATTTAGATTTTTCTACTTAGACATACTATCTAATGAAATGAAAAATCTTACTAAAAATGCTATGAACATTAGAAACTACTAAGAAAAAAGAAACTCCGGCTTGATACTTGAGTGATGATCCTTGTATGACTTCTAAAGGGGACATTAAACTCTATATCAAACCTAAACACGAGTACTGTATTACGGATACAAGCGATCCATCAACGACTGGAAAGTGATTAGTTAATGCAATCAGATTCATGACTTTACTCACGATTCTCCTCATCAGTCTATTTGGTACAGCTAGGTGCTGTAGCGATGGTTTTAAAATGGGTGTGTTTGGTTTCGGCTGCCGAACACAGTTCCAAGTATTTAGTTACGCCACTGAGAAATTTGCCGCACGGCAGACTTTTCCCACGCTTTGTGTGAGAGAAAAGATGCAACGGCCACCCCATGCGGGAGGGGGTCTAGGCGCATCTCTCAAAAAGATACCACTCACTCGAGAAAAGATTGCAACCACAAAACTGGCAACGCTTCGATAAATGAGAAAAGGAGTGACTGACACTTGTTGAGGAAGTGATGCGAATGATCTGACACCAAGAAGAAATGAAGAAAGTGACAACGACAGCCTCGGGTCATGTCTGACAAGATGATAAGGTAAAGACACCGGGCACCGGCTGAGACCAGTAACTTGAATCGGAACAGACAATGTGTTATTTTGTTTCCTAGTTTTAAAAATAGTTGAATCTTCTGATTGAGACATCTGAAGGTTGTATGAGTCAGAAAATTACGAGGAAATGAGAATAATTGGCTTAACTTTAAACATGAACTTGCTGCATCTTATTGTATTTTATTCCAATTAAGTTTGAAACCAACTGAATAGTTTTTTTTTTTAACTTTTAAAAATAACTAAAATGCTTATGATAATATTAAATGGCACTCAAAAAATTTTGTTTTTCTTTCTTTTGATAATTTATTGTCGAACAGTTAATGCTGAAAACAATAAAAGGCTATTAAGAACTCCTCAGATAATATTGATGCAGTGTTGGGAGAATAAATTTAGTAAGAAATTAAGAGGACAAATATATATATATATATATATATATATATATATATATATATATATATATATATATATATATATATATATATATATAATCTTCAGTAAAATAACCATGTAGAATCATAAATGAAAGAATTAACACTTTTTAACAATAACATAAGCGTCATGGTTATTAAAACTAAAACCAAGGGTATTAAAAACTCCTCAGTTTAAATAATATTGATGCAGAGTTGAAGAATAAATTTAGCAAGAAATTAAGAGGACACATATATATATATATATATATATATATATATATATTATTAAAACCAAAACCAAGAGTTCTATGCGAAAAGTAGATTTTTAATTCAGAAATTTAATATTAGGAAAATAATTTCTCCATTTAATTTCACATAAAAGTAATCTTTTTTGTTTATTCTGTTTAAAGTATATGATCTACTTATTAAAGATTCTTGAATTTAGTTTATAACAGTGATGAATAATACATTGATATAAAAGCATTAAATTGCTTTTCTACCATTTATTATTAGTTTGTGCTTTCATTTAAAAAGAGATATTTCTTCCCATGGGTCTCTCTTTATCCTAATTATTTCAGAAAAAAATTTATTTTCAAATACCACATAAATATTGTTTGAATACACAAGTTCTTATTAGATTTCCATTGTTTCAATATTAAATGCTGCAATATAAATCTTTGAAACAAACTGGCTTTTTGGTCCCTTAATAATAAATGGGAAAAAATAATTTCCGTAAAGTAAAGTATATCACAAAGTAAAGAGTAAAGAAAAGTATACCACAAAGAAATAGACATTGATTTTTGTAAAATATTTATTTAAAGAAGCCAAGTTACAATATATAAAAAACCCACATTCTAGTTCTCTTGTGAAGAACGTTACTTACAATATCGATCATACAAGCAATTCATTACAGAAAGTGTTGACTACAAGAACTACATCATAATACTGCATGGAAAATTCCCTACAGTTTGCTTTAACTAAATCGGTACAGAATATTTAGGAACTAAATACATAAACACAAGACACAAAATAATAAATTTCAAGCTGGGAAGTAATAACACATTGATAATAATCATCATTATCACTACAACATACTCTCAAGCATAATAACATGCATTACACATTTGATATAAAAAAAAGACAAGGTGTAAGAGCTTAAAAGTACGCAAAAAATGCTTTCATAATATAAATTGCAATGTAAGAAAAAAAAAAAAAACATACACACGTAACATTTTTTAAATTCAAATAAAAATGGCGAGTGGTCCAAAGTAAATAAAAAAAAAGCAGCTTTTTCGAAGTTACAAAAAGCAGATTCAACAAACAAAAGGCATTTCGGTTTGCTGAAGAGAAATATCACAAAAATTCACTGGTGGCTTTGACAAAAAGGAAATGTTCAAATAATTCGATTGGCATCTCAAAGGTACAGTTTCGGTTGTGATTGTATTTCACTTCAAACAAATCAATAAAATAATTGAATTCGAAATATTTCATAAAATTCGTGCAATAAAAAGATTGCAAAAATAGTAAAATAAATGGTCCAGCCATTTTTTAACAAAGACGGTTTATGATATTCAGCGGTTAGACGTTTTTTTTTAATACGGTTTCGAAGTTTTAAGATATTTACGACTGCAAACGATTATTTTATAAGTTTCAAAATATTTACAGCCGCAAACGATTATGGATTTCCTTAAAAAATATTTAAATTACAGCGATCTGATTTAAAGGAATACCTCGACAAAAAAATCGAACGTGTTTTCTACAAAATATGGAATATTCAGAAACAAAAATATTTCTCATAATGTAGAAAAAAGAAACAGAGAGAATAAAACAATATTCACCGGTCGTCACTTGCTCTCCCTTTTCTTATTTATTTAAAAAAATGTAAAATAAATCAAATACAAAACAAATCGACATACAAATAGGACAAAAGAACTAATACGGTTGATTCGTACAAAATTTGATCTCAAAAGCTAAACCAAAATTTTAAATAGATGGAATGCCATATATTTTGTTCCCTATACAATTAATCGTTTTTAATCGGAATTTATCAAATAAGATTTAGATTATTAAAAAATTTTTCAGTAAGTATACAGGTGCTTGGCAACAATGGACGTCAGTTAGTCAGAGGTTCGCAATGATTTCCATGTAATTCTTTATAAAAAATAATTAAAGAAGAAGGAGTATATGCTACTTCAAAATCTACACATTTTATAGTTTATCATAAACTACATATAAGCACAAATGTTTCAAACTCTGAACTACAATTTGTTCGATATGCAGATTTTGTTCTGCGATATAAGATGCGATCTGTGAAAGATTTTACTAAGAAAATCATTAAGAAAACATAAAAACTTTATACCGCAAGAGAAAAATTGAGATTTTTGAAATTTACATAACTTGAAACCTTTAAAGGAATATCTCCAGTCTAAAGTCACACCGAGAAAAATTTAGATTCATAAAAAATCTTGCAAATGAATTTTTCCTTGTTGCCACCAGAGCTTCTGTTATCTTCTGTTTATCCAATCAATGGAAGACATAGGAGAAGAAAAAAAAATTAATAAAAAAAACAAAGAGAGGATTTCTTTTTAGCAAAAATCCAAACTGCAATCATTTCCATCAGTCTTCTAGAAAATTCCGGATGATTTTCCACCAGGAGGGATGCGATTTCTTCTTACTTCGCCGTTCATTGGACTGTCGCCATTCATTGGAGAAGAATGGCCATTAGCTGTAAAAGAATAAAATTTAATAACAATGTAGGAAAATTTTATAGATATTTATTTTCCAATAATCATTTTTATATTTAGTCTTTGAAAGAAATATGAAACTCGTAGTTCTCTTGTGAAGAACGTTACTTACAATATCGATCATATAAGCAATTCATTACAGAAAGTGCTGAAATTCATTAGAATAAATAATAAATTCCATTGAAATATCTCTCATTGAAATCACATTCAGAGTTATTAATTCAGAGAGTTAAGCAATTTCACTAAATTCAAAATAATATTTTAAATTTAGTGAAAGTTAATTAAAATTAGTTTTAATTATTTTATAAAGTGTGGCGAAAAATAAACGAACGATTTGAATTTGCCACCATTCATACATTAAAATGCTGGAAACCCTATTAGAAAACATTTGAATAAGTAAAAATGGAATGTTACACGATAGAGCTATGTGCTTTCATTGCTGTCAAAATAATGAAAGTTCATTTGAAAATAATGAAAGTCTGGCTGCCACAGTTCAAAAATATGAGAATTGACACCTTAGATCGCGTGATTTATCACCATTGGATTTCTTTTTATGGGGTTATTAGAAGTCAAATGTCTATGCCAACCAGCCCATAATCACGCGTGCATTGAAGGCAGAAATTCAATGATGCATCAGTGAAATTCAGCCACATTTATGCAAAATGGTAAGGGGAAATTTCCGCAAAAAAGTACGTATGTGCTAGTAAAGCTGTGGAGGCCATCTGCCCTATGTGTCATTCCATACAAAACCCTATATTGTGTACTTTATAATTCAATAAATATATAACAATTTAAAGCAAAAAAAAATATATATATGTTTTTTTATTTTTATTTTATTTAATTCAAATTTTGCGTTAATGCGTTGTTCTATCGTGCAATGCGCCACTTTTTACTAATCTTAAACTATCAGCTGCCAATTGGGTGTTTAATAGATTTGCCAACACTTTACTGCACGAATGGTTGCAATTTCAAATCTTGCGTTAATTTTGGTACATCCTTTATATTATCATAGATGCCCCTTTGAATAACGGTTCACAGAAATGTCACTGCATCATAATAGGGGAACAGATTAATCTAAAACCTTCAAATGATTAAGAAGTATATATGAATGATTTGCATATGTATTTACGAATTTAAAATATATTTGCATTAATGAGCAATAAGACATTTTATCCAAAAATTATAAGATAATGTTTTGAAAAAATTAAACTTCTGGTAAATGAAATATGGTTCGCAAAAATTTGAAGTGGTATCATATTTAAAATCAGAAAACAAAAATCATTATTGTTCTTTTTTTTTCACGCATAAAACAACTTTTATTGCAAATTTATCATATTAGTATAAGATTGATACATTTTAATTATATAACATATTTATTAGTAGAATCGCAGCAAATAAAATTCAATACAAAAATTTAAAAATACTCGAATTGATAGAAAATGATAAAATAGGTCCTCCCCTTTAAATGAACTAATTTTGATAAGAAATTTCTTATATTAATAGAACATTGATACTTTTACGTACAAATCATATTTAAGCAGCAGCGATCGCAGCACTGTGAATTAATTAATCGCAGCTATGGAAATTAGTCAATTTTTAAATTAATTCGAATCGTGATTTATATTTAATCGTAAAATCTGGTTAGAATGTTACAAAACAAAATTTACAGCCTGAATTAACCTATCATGATTGTTATTTTTTTGGGAGGGGGTTTCCCATTACATCTGCGTTTCAAATATTTTGGAGGAAACAGCAGAATGGCTGAGCTGTATAAAGCTAAATATTTCATCTAAGCCAGCAGGAATGGCCTACCGAAACTTTTTCGAATTCTCCGCTTAGTGTCTCATCCCCTTCCTCGCCCATAAGATTATAGACCTTGGGTTAAGGTTGCAAATATCTTGTGTGGTATTAGCGAATAATAGATACGAAATAAAGATATTTGTTATGAAATTAACATTTTACTGAATTTATTATGCGAATATTATTTTGAATGTCCTTTTTTAAAAATAAAATTCGAGACGGAACTACAATTGTAGTTATAAAACAACGTACCGAATTTTACTGATTTAAGTTATTGCGTTTGCATGCATGCAAAATGACAGACCTACAGACAATCAATGTTTGACGAATTTGGGTTAAAATTGGATAAGCACCTATATTTTAGATGCCAAGCCTAAGCATCAAATTTTATTCAATTAACACTTTGCATAATCGAGTTCACTTGTAATCAAACAGCTACACAAGACTGATTTCCTGTGAACGAATTTGACAGAAACCTACAAATTTGGTCTTATACTAAATTTCATCCATGTAGCTCAAAATGTTTCTGAATAATCGTGCTCACAGGCAAACAAATAGGAATTATTCCAAAACTGTATTTTTCGAACTCGGAAAAGTGTGAAGCCTAGAGAATCGTCAAAATCTCAATTTCGAATTTTTTGGGGATTGCAACTTCCTATTTGAGGAAGTAAGAAAAGTTATCATAACAGTTTTAAAAAAAATTACTTGCAAACACACGCACTCAGTCTATTGAATTATTTTAACCCCGCACGCCGGATGCGCGGAGTCCCATGGCATCTTCCTCCGCACCAATCGATTTTTCGGGGCTTGCGTCACCCTTTTCTTTTTGCATTACGAAACTCAATTCCAGCGACCTACTTCGTTCCGAAAGGGCAGCGCCGGACGTCTGCAGTTACAGCATCCCATTGTTTATTGTAAACAGTTCTCCCATCCCAGCCTCACAGATGCTCTTTCAGTTAGTTCTGTCAGTGTTTTATATACTTAAAAGCTTTACTTTTCCATCAATTTTAAAAAAAATGACATTAAATATTTTACGTCATTTTTTATATATGTTTAACATAAATCACATATCTTTTACAAAAAAATTCTTCAAAACAAATTTTTTTAAACTTTATTTTTATTTAAAACGTATTTTAAAATGTTCACCAATCTCGATGTCTCTTATTTTGTACCAGGCAACATTTGTGTATTAAAATAAAATTAGAAAATGCAACATTAATTAATGATGATAAAAAATATAGATATAAAAATTTTAATAAATTGTCTAATATTAGATGATTTTTAATTATTGTTTTTTTAAACGATTTTCTATAATAGAAAAAAGATACGGCTTGTCATTCTTTCATAACAAAATTATACCACATACTCCATTCGGTATTCACAGATAAAAGAAATCGTAAATTAAAAGATTAAAAAATAATATATTACACTTTTCAGTTATAATTAAATTTTTTTATTATTAAAAGTGTGTTGGTTTATTTCAATAAAGTTTTCGATCACAACTAATTCCCGTTTCGCCAGCACAACTTTGTTTTCAGAAATCATATGATTATAAATCCATATATATATTTTAGATCATGTGATTATTTAACAAACAGAATCTGATATATTTTAAACTTCTTGTGTAGCTTGTAACAAGTAATTATTTGATTTAGTTTGAATTTAGAAACTTCTTCAAATCTCCCATTAAAAACATTAAATTCTTTCATATGAAAGGACAGTCTGATTTTGATTCTAATGACTAAGGATGCGAAACGAGACAGCAGAACTGTCTGACATAGTTATCCACATCGATCTGTGACGTAGAAACTATTCGGTACTTAATCGCAGGAATTTTCACTGCAGTGAATTTCTCCGCATTACATTGATTCGGTGTTTGGCACTCTTAACTCTGCTCTTGATTTACTGATGGACAGAACTTGAAATCGTCTCAGTATTTGTCCTATTTTGGGATGAATTCTAATTAATTAGTTGTTAATTCTTTGCATGCAGGCATTTTGAAAATAATTATAGATGGAAGAAGACTGTAGTCACAATTATCCAGAATTAAGCGTTCAGGAAATGCAATATCAACAAAGATGCGACCGCAACTCGCGCCAACTTTCATAATTTCTCATCAAATCCTCCTAAGCCTATCTAAAATCCTCAAATTTAATAACAATATTTCGTAATTTTAAAATTATGGGTTTATATCATGAATGATATCGATTTTACATTTATACATGCGTTATTAATTATTTCCTGTTATAAGGTGAATCAGCTGCAAATTTTACAGCGACCAACAATTTTAGAAGTTCACCCGATAAGTTTATTTAATGACAGATACTGGGTATTCTTACTTTCAGATGGAGTTACTTTGCCTCTTACTTTTTATATGTTAATCATTGATACGCTCAAAATCAGAATAGACCGATGTGCAATTTTTGCTAAACTGTGAGCAAACTGTATTCAATAAACACAGAAAGCGAACAATTTGACCAGTATCACAATGTAAGCAGTGAAATACAGTGCCTGTATCAAAAAGTTCATATTTAAAGGACTGCTTTTCGTCTGTTCTGATTCTGATTGAAACAAATGTATCTATTTCAATAATCTACAAAAATTGTGGTTTGGTTTACTGCAGCCCTCAAGCCTCGATTATCATCTTTTATATACATATATATTGAAAAAAGAGAGCGTACACTATTCCTCTTAAAGCTGTTCAGTTTGGGAGTGAATTTACAATTATTTTCACCCTATGGACAAATTTTCGGTTTTAAGAAACCTAACAATAATAATAATAATTCTTTAAAAAAAAACGTTACTTTGGATTGCCGTTACTGATTTTAAATGTAACTCCATAACACTGAGGCAATAACTGATCTATTTATTTTTAAAATTTCTTTGTCTTTTTTGTTTTTTCGGAATCATGAGCACATGACTTACGGTAATCAGAATATTAAAAGAAACTAATAAATTTTTACGATTAATTAAATACAAAATTAAGTGTGTAACCATGTTATTAAGTTTCAGAGCATTTCTCTATTAATGCACAAGACAAGAAAATGTGTTCAATTAAGGCACTCACTGTATCCATTGGAGTGGCCATTGGTGGGGGTTCCTCCGTTTGAGCTTCCATTGGGAGTTCCGCCGTTTGAGCTACCATTAGGGGTGCCATTCTCTAGGAAAGGTTCTCCTGTGATGGGGTTGATGACGGGTCGGCGGACTTAAAAATAAAAAAGAACAGAATAAAACACTCAAATCAGTCACTTGAAAAAAAAATCATCATTGATGAAAATTACAAATGATTATAATAATAGTCAAGTATAGAGTCAGTTTTAGGTTACATAGGTGAATTTATTCACTAAATATTCGTATATCTTGAGAAGTTTATTTAAATTTACAAAATCCTATTGTGTTCAATTAAAGAAATTATACAAAAGCATTTCTAATGTAAATTAACTGAAAATAATTCAATATAAACCTAATTGACACAACATATTTTTTACAAATATTCAAATAAAAATATATCTATCGTCTATTTCATTAATTGAATCCCTTTGTATAAGCATAAATGCCAAAGCAACATTCCATGCTCAGTCTTTAGAAAATGCGAATTAAAAAAAAATAAAGGAGTTCAGAAAATTCAAAGGCAATCACGTTTTTCAAGATGCACTTCTATACAAATGAAATGTATCCATAAGTAGTAAAAGTATCAAAATAACAATACTACAGAAATATTTACTTTATTGAAATTTCAGAACTATTTCCGAAAATGAACTTTAGGCGTATCATCACTTAATTATTATGATCACCTATCCAATAGTTTACGTTGGAAGAAGAAAATGATTAGAAATCACTTTAACCATAGCTATGCTGGTTAAGGCATACTTTCAAAAAATCGAATTTTCAGTTTTAAGCTCATAAAATATGGAATATTTTATGGATAACAGAAATGGACATTGCGTAATTTTAAAAAATCGAAAGTTCATTAATTTTAAAATAGTAGGTTTGAATGTGCTCTATGCTAGAATGAAACAGTTTTGCCTTTTGCTCAAAATAGGGTTATTTTCTTCTTTCCTAATTCTGATAATATGCATGAAAAAAATCATTTTCATTGCAATCGTATAAAATCTTATACTACAAAATTTTCAAAACCCTGCATCTGTGAAAGCAATTTTTATTTACATCTTGGCGGTAGTATTATTTTAAGAGATTATTTATAATTAAATAGTAGCAAGTATATTTTAAAGCTTCAAATTATATGATATTCATTATTTTTTTAAAAAAAATATTGAATGTATACTAAAATGAAAATAAATTTATTGTAATAACTGGAGTGATTTAATTCCGAATACTTTTTTTTTGAATTAATCGACTTGAAGATCATCGCATCACAATATATTCCGTTTACTATTAGAAAATGAATAAGTTAAAGAATAAACAGTCTTTTACTATTTAATAATGAAAACGGTTAATTTTTTTCCATATATACTAAGTTTTACATTAAATATAAAACTTGCACACACACACACACACACACAAAAAAAAAAAAAAAATCGCTGGCCGACTTGCGTTGTCTAGAAAGTTCCCGTTTTCCCTAATGGACTGACTACCTTGGTTACAATTACATCAGGCTACATTTTGTTAGTTATAAATGTGTTCAGTTTCCATTTTAATTTTAAGTACATTAAAATTTCAGCAGTTAAATACGAACAGATGAATATATCTGTGTATCTTATGCACAGATGAGTTGGATGCATTTGAGTACAGGCACTCAACGCGTCCAAATCCAATCGATATTATTTTTCTTTTACTCTATTGTTATGGAATGCCCACGTTTTCGGTTAAATAATTTACAGATTGTGATTATAAAAGAAGTTTTTATTTTCTCTTAATGGTAGAACAAAAAATCAATACAGATTTTTTTTAGTTCCATTTTTTTTTCCTTCTTTTTCTTCTTCTTCTTTTTTTTTTTTTTTTGCATAATTAAGTTCCCAAAACATTCGAATGTGGCAGACTAGCGACTTTGAAATGTTCTCATACTTAACTCGCATACGAATGCAGAGAAAAAAGGGCCAATATCAATGCCATACAGCAAAATTACAACTTATCGCAAACAGAAAATGTTCAGTCTAAGATCAGGCATGCTAATGTTTCTCAAATTCTGCAAACAAGAAAAACCGCTACTCACCAGGTGTCGTTTTCTGAACATGTGGCTTGGAATCGACTTCATCCTCAAAAATGGACGATCTCTGCCTGTTGACCACCCTCCTAGGGGTATGCTCTTCCGAGTCAGATCCGAAGAGACGGCTTTGGGTGTCGAGAAGTTTGGAAGGGGTGGTCGGACTATGAGAGTGGCCATTCTGGGGAGAGTCGGGGCTGAAAATGGTAGACTGCATGTAGTTCTTGGTCTTGCGTGGGGTGATTTGGTCAGCAGCGGTTCTGCCAGGGCTGAAGATGTCACTGCACTCGCCACCAGGTGGTTTCACGATTCTGAAAAGAACAGAAATATGATTGTCAATGAGAATATAAAGTGAATGGATTAAGACAATAGTTTTTCGGTCAAAATGTTGAATATTAGAACTTGTTATATCAAAAATTCTATATAAAGACTTTATATAGATATTCTATATAAAGACACTACAATTCTTCTTCTTCAGAAACAGTTCAAACAATCTTGGCATATTCCATTCTTAAAGGATAAGTCAATGTATCGCTACAGTGCAATATTCGACAATAGTTAATGTTATGGTTTAAATAATGAATTCATTTAGTAGGAATTAAAAAAAAACAGCTTTTTCGAAATGAAGATAATTAAATATACAGAGAAGAAGCATTTAACAGTTTTATAGAATATATTTAGAAATCATGTAAGTTCTTTAATGTTCGCACTAACGAAAATTAATTAAGAATATATAAATTAATCATTGTTTAATAATAATAAATTAGAAAAAATGTAACTAGGAAGTATTTCCTTCTGCAGATTAAAAATTCAGAAACATTATTTCCATTTAAATGGAGGATAATTTTATATAGCATATTTTTCTTTCAGTTTTATTCTATTAACCAACCATATTGCAGGTTTGAGAAACAGAGCAGAAGCCTATAGTAAGAATGAAACAATAGCTGTAAACCCATACTGTATATATAATCCAATGAAGTCAACAAAAATATGCGATTAATTACATTAATTAATTTAGTCAAAAATAATGATCATATGGAATAAAGCCTATTTCTTCACTTTTTGGAATAAAACTAGCTAAAAGATAATCCAACAATTCGGTGCAATATCTATCCAGTTTCGGATAAGTGTCTCATTAATAGTTCATTTTAAAATGAATTAATCTAAGGCATCATTATTTCTGCACAGCATTTAATCCTACAGCTCAAAGAAGTATGAATCAATGAATGAAAGAGCAAGGCTTCTTCAAAAACGCTGCTTGTTTTCATCGGTCAGCTACCTCACTCGCTTCCAAAAGACCTCCAAAAGGAAGCACGTGCTTCTTATTGATTGCAGCGACAACGGCCGCTCTCTGTCGACCCGCCAGCTCTTAAAACAACGACGACGCTTATTAAATCAACCGTTTCTTTTCTTATTCACTTTCCATTTGGAAAATGATAAGTGGCCACAGGGACAGAGATGAATCTATCACGGACAGATCACTTTCTTTTGTGCACGATAGGCCAAAGGCTTTCGTGTTCCTGAAACTGGGCTGGTATGATTGTTTGACAATAAGGCTTAGATTTGATTCATTTATTTCATCCATCGGTTCATCAATAGAATAATTATCCTTATTATGTTAATCATATGATCAAAGATGTCCCAAAGATCAGATTTGTGGATAGAAAGAATCAAAGACAAGTCTTTTAGATGGACATACATGACTGAAAAGAGCACTGAGTTTTACAATCGACTTGATTATGTAATACTTAAACGTTTGCATTCCTAATACTGATATGGATGGAAAATATCTATCTTTGTGGAGTGGAAATTATAAATATTACTTATGTAAATTATATAAGAATATATATGTAAAGAATAATAAGAATATATATGTAATATTAAAATATTTGACATTTTTCATCATAAGTATCTAATATTTTAAATGCTTTAAAATCATTAAAAATAATCCAAGTCACTTAATCTTTAGAATCACATAACAAATTGTATGGGCTGTTAAAATATAATAACAGCCTACAGCATATAGCACAAACGAAAGAAAGAGTGGTTAAGGCAAAGAATGAAAAGTCTAAATTTATTTGTTTATAAAATATAAAATTTAATAAAATAGTATGCATTCTTTCTATCCAATTTAAACGACAAGAAATTTAATACACTTAAAAGTGCTTTAAAAATTCGTAGATTAAAAATGAACAAACTTTCTAAATTCTTTGGTAATGGAACAATCTATCTGATGACACAATGGCATGAAAGTAAGTAAAAATTATCTTTTAAAATTGAAACAAAATACTAAATATTTAAAAATATATTCACAAAAATACTTCAGAAATTTAAGACCAATGCGTTATAAAGAACTTAGCAAAACCTGCACTAGTAAAATATTTTGTAGCAATCTATAGACATTCATTAATTCAAGATTCAGTACTAACTCGAATGTAAAGCCGATGAACAGGAACTTCTTAATTTAAATAAATTCCTCGCATAAAGAACATGCAATTGTCAACTTACAATCCCTTTCATTAATTTGCAGGTCAAAGAACTTCTGCAAACTCTTAGCAAAAATTTCTTCTATTTCATTGTTTGTTGGTATTCACCGATCCATATGCCTTCACTTAAAATCAATAGAAGACCGGGGAACAAAAACTTCAAGTGTCGCTAAACAATGTGGACTCTTGTTAAAACAACTTTCTTTTGAAGAGCGCTTCGTGTTGAATTTGCTGGTAACAGCTAAACAAAACCGAATGGAGAAATTCTCCCCCTTTCTAATTGCTTTCGGACATTCCGCCACATCATCAAGAAAAGGCACGTTGAATCATTTCCAGGGCACTCCGACAACACTTCGAACATCGCTCAGCGTTGCAATTAAAGAGGGGCGGTGATGTCACTTTATGCAGGAACCCCTTATCAGGCACCCATCTCTGTCTGACTCACTTTCCTTACATCGTAAAATTTTCCATATCGTTTGGTACTTTTTTTTTTTTTCCATTTCCCTCCCCGCCTTCCTTTTCCACTCGAGATGACTTTGCAGCAGAAAAGTCGCCTGACCCTGGGTGGGGTGAATGAGAAGTGATTTGAGGTTCCCCTTCCTTGGGCGAAAGGGAAATGATTTTCCCAGGGAATCTCTGAGGGGTAACTAGGTCCTAATCCCCTTCCCCACAGAGCAGGTGCAGGCATGGAAGATGGAGAATAATCGTTTGGGAACAGTTTGAGAGGGGTGACAGTGAAAACGAAAGGATGTGGAGTGACAAAATAACAGTGCAGGGTGGGTTGGTGATAAGCGTTAGGTCTTAAAAGTTGTTTATCCTGAGTCTTTACAAAGAAGCTGAGTGCTGTGAATTGGTACCTTGCTGTTGCAACAGAAACTTATTTTTAACAATGCTTTTGGTTATATATGTTTTTGGAAGACTGCACGCTGTTGTGATACGGATTATGTGCAGTAGATACCTGCAACATTAGAAAAATTGTTAATCAATTTCTAAAGAAATCACTAAACTATTTAAATCGGTAAGGCATCAACTGTACTTACACGAAAATATTTGTTGAATTCCACTAAAATTTATTATTCAAAAATTATAAAAGGCAGAAAAAAAGTATTAAAACTTTTAAATCAGATCTCCTTTCATGCCACCCAAAAATGTGATCTTGGAATATAAAAGTTAAAATATATATACATACATTATCCTCTAAATATACAAATAACAGTAATTTCGCAATAATCACCCAACATGGTGAATAAAGTAACCATACATTCATTTTTTTTCTACTGAATAACAAATTATATAATCTCAAAATTTCCGGTTCTTATGAATATTTAGGTAGTCTCAGACAAAGATCTGCACTTGAGATACTCAACAAAACAATGAAAAAAAATTCCCATGGACATATTTTCCCCGCTGTTTTTTGGGTCAAGTTCAACAGTCAAAGTTTTAGACAGCGCGTGGGCCAAAGAACGAGTTGAGAGATCGTTCAGCAAAAGCAAAAGAAAAATCGTCTTGCCGGAGGCAATGTTTTTTCGTTTTTTTTGCGGTCGTTGGCTCCGTGGCTTTAAATAATATAATGCCTTGAAGTTTATTATATCTTTTTACATTCCTCTCAGACATGTTGATGATGAAAGTTTGTAGTTGAACTTAGGAACTGTTTAAGGTTGCCCTTACTAATCCTGTGCTTGAAAGAGGCCCTCTATACTATAATTTTCCCTTCACAACTGGCGATAATCAGACACAATTAGAAGTGAAACGAACTGGCTGAAACCGAAATGAAGGATAGTCTCAAATGTAACAAGGGTAATTCTATGCTATGAAGAAGAACAGCTTAAGAATTTAAAAGAAAAATAACGTCGATGATAATCTGGGATATAACTTACTACCACATGAATAGAAAAGTAGATTCACAGAAAGGTCAAATCAAAATGAAATCATGAAATTTTCTGCAAATTATTGGTGGAAAGGTCCATGTGAGAAATAAAATAGAAATACTTTTACGAAAATAGGTTATTCTTTAAAACTATTTGTCTAATTCAGAACATTCATTTAATTTTCAAAAAGGATAATAAATAAATATCATTATTTTGGCTTATTCATGTAACATAAATGTGCAGAAAATTCTAATAATTTAAAATAAAGAATAAGTTAAGAATATTTCTAGCATTCATTAAATTAAAAATTTATTACTTTAAGGACTGCATAATAATTTATTAATTTTTTTCGAAAAAAGATTGTTTTGTCTATTTTATGAAATGTTAAGAAATGCTCTTAAAAGTAATGGAGCAAATTATATAAGAAATGTGCATGAAATTTCTATTAATAATAAAAATGAAAGTGTGAGTGTTGGTGCTATACAGGAAGTACCATTTGACCTACAGTTTCCAAATTTGGCACATGTATACATTAGAAGGTAGAAATGTGAATCTCGGGGTAATTCTTTTGAAATTTAAATTAAAAGTTAAGCTGAATTTTTTCCTTTCCCCGCGATAACCTCAGAAAATATTATTGCCTAAAAATTAATTCTACAACGTTTTAAAATTTAAAAAATTATCTTTTTAATTATACTAATTTAACAGTCTTATAAATTTGGGCACTTTTTACTTTTTCATATAAAGAAAGTATTATAGTCGTCAATGAATTATGATAGTTCATTTTGGTTTCAATCGGTCAGGGAAAAAGCATCTAAAACTCAAATTCGGTTTTCGGATACAATTATCCGTACGTCAGGAATTAACCGGAAAAAAAAGTATCACACGATAGATTCAATAACAATGCTAAATTTAAACCAAAGATCACGCAACTATCGTACGCCAGTGTTTATGCATTTCTGGAATTACATTTTTATAAGAGAGTATACCAGAAAGTTTTGTGAAGACCACTCATATTTGTTTAAAGAAAATTTTTTTTTAAAAATCTTATTTCCAAGAATAGATTACATTGTTGCCCTGAAGTTCAAATCGTTTTCATTGTTTCATCAACTACTTAATCGTGTAATTTTCTTCCATTATTGAAATTTCACGATTAAGAATTTTATTAGTATCTGTGTAGTTTACAAGATGGAAAAAATTGTGAATTTATAGTGCTGCGATATTTATAAGATAAATGAACCACACATTTACATTGTAGTAGTCCCATGAGGCCATGGGACTGTTGTCCGTTAGAAAGTTTCATGTACACAATGAGTAGAGCACATGTAAGACAATTAAAGTAACATAATTTGAACGTCTGTAAATTTCACGATATTGTAGATAAAAAGTTATACATACCTAAGCTATTAAAAGTAATTAAAGGTAACCAATACCTTTAGAGAACCAGTTAGTCGCCAAAGATTACTATTATTGAATGCATAAGATTTATAATGATAAGCAAATATTTAAAGTAAGGTGTAAGGTATTCATTAAGATCTTGCATTAGAATTTTGAAATATTTTATTTAACATAAATGCTATATACAAATTTCAATAACAGAATGCAAATGAAATCGCTGATAATCAACAATACCACCAAAAATTTTTTTGTTTTAATTAATATTAAAATAAAAATTTACTTGTAATTTGGATATCACAATTCCTCCGTACATATTTCGGAAGAATTTTGAATACCACTGTACCTTTTGAATACCACTTTATATACCACCACTTGAATGCTTCATCTATCCGAAAACACGAGGAAATGACAGCAATAGAAATTAATACAGACGAAGCATTTAAAATCTCTGAGGCATATCAAACGCAATCCAGAGACATCTATCTCATTTAATTTAACTTTATCAGAAACAGCTGCAAACATATTTCATTCTGTCCCGGGATGCAGCTGACATTATGCAAAAGATCTTCCTTTTCAATCGCTGACCGATCAGTCAGAATTTCTGCTTTCGCTCGCGGGATGGAGATGTTCTTCGATCAATATAGATCCGTTCTCCCACTTCCACAGAGATCCCTGGAGACTCATAAATCCGGATCATTTACTCCAGAACTCCCCTGCTAGCGGCAAATGAACCCGTGCTTAATCTAAGAATGGATTGCAGCTGTAAAAAGCCAATATGGGCATAGCTTAAATCAGAAAATTAAGGATCTTCTACCAGTCCAAGGACAAATCACTCGATTTTGATTCATTTGCCTTCTTATTTTAAAAGGGACTGTAGACATGGTAGTCATATAACGGTACCATTATTTTATTTATGTAGATCCTATATAAGAGTGAAGATGGAAAAGTTGAAGTATTCATTATTTTAAAGTCAAGCATTGCATAAACATCATATAACGAGCGTTGTCAAAAGCGTATAAATCAAAAATGCAGTCAGTGCAATCGAGAAAGAACTACGGATAGAATGATTTTGCACTGTCTCGAAGTTTCAGTCATATGTTTTATTTTTTTGTGTGTATTTCATTTTGGAAGTTCATTCGTCGATAGCAAGGAAAGTTTTCCAGTAATGTAATATTTTTAATAATATAAAAAAAGGAGTCTTAACTGTTGTATTTTTATGTTTAGAAAAATAAGTATATTTCGATTGCAATCCAAAAAGATATTATTTGAGATATTAAAAAAAAATAATGTAACTTTCTATTTGAAATACAACCACCATGCTTTCGACATCGAAAAGTATATTGTTATACATCGTGAAATTCAAACAAGGATTTAAATTTTTATTTTCCAACTTTTTTTTACATACCGACAAATCAATAAAATAAAAATTATTGGATATTTTTAAAGCTGACAATTTTTTTCGTTTAAAAACAATTTTTTAATCAAAATCGGACTTTTAACAATGGATAGGATTGCTGCGCATTTCTGGTTTGAAATTAAAAAATAAATATTTCCACGTCTATTTGTTGCTTTATTTTACAGTCATAATTCTTCATGAGTTCGAATATAATAAAATCATACACGTAAAAAAAAATCCAAGCCAGTTATAGGACACTTTCATTATCTCACCTACGTACAATTGCGTAGGCACCACAAGTAGTAAAAAAAAAGACAATTTTTAATGAATCAAAATGAAAAATATAGAACTGGCCACTGAAAGAAATGGTTAATTAACACCTACAAAAGCGAATTAAAAACTCCAATTTAAATACGAGTCATAATTTGTTTATATAGTCACTACACTTTCAACTACTCTTTTTTTTTTTTTTTTTTTTTTTTTTTCTGAAACAACGAATTATTGCACTTGTTGATAATTAAAGTGAGAAACATTAACAGGATTTCCGGTTGTCGATGACCTTTCCAAAGCCAAATAAAGTTAAAACTTTATATATGTTTTACTTTTAAAAAAGCAGCAATGCGTTATGTCTGATAAGTATTGAATAAATATGACAATTCTTATTTACGATTGATTGCATTCTCAATATCTTGATTCAAAAAACAGAAATGGTGTTCACTTCAGAATGAAGTGTTTTATATTTTTGGACGAATTTTCCACAAACAGATAATACACAATGAGTTAGAATAGCATTTTTCCAGAATTCTTCAACAGATTAGTTTTTCACTTGCAATGTTATTTTATAGTTGTTTATCAATAGTACTGTTTATTTTAATTCAAATTGTATTATATTTCTATACATTGTTCAGCAAAAAGTAAATATTTCCTTCTCCGTCACCCAATTCTTATTTTGGGGAAATCAAAACCTATTGGTGCATGTGCAGAGACACAGAGGTAAACAAATAGTATACATTGTTTATTTTAAATAACAAGATTTAAAAATGATCCATTAATACATGTTTTCCATGTAAATACCTTTACTGTTTCTTTTTAAATTTTTTACGCATAAAGTTAATTGAAAAATTCACCAATGTAAAATAAATGAGGAAATAAAATAAGAATAATAAAAAAGTAAGAAAAGAAAATTAACTATTATTTGGTGCTTTTTTCTTTCTTTTATATAGATTATTTATTATTCTAAATCAAATATGATGAAGATATGTTATTGCCATCATTTTAAATTCAACCACCTTTGAGATTTTTTATAGGAGAAAAAATATTCCTCAATGAAGGACTACTGATTGGTTGACATATAAACAGCAAAGGTGACGAACAAGTGTTCGAAAAATGGAACAAAGAATGTATCGACGACTTTTCAGAATTTGTATGCGGATACGTTGGTGCCAAATTGCCACCTGCGGCTCTCTATCATTTGGCACCACAGCTACAGTATTTCTGTATGAAAGGAATTTATGCATTGTTTTCATTCGCATTTTTTTAAACTCTTAATGTTTCATGTCAGTACTGTTTTTCATCTTTCTAAACTGGAATGCGTTTCGTCTGGAAAAGTTTCTTTGATTGCAGAGTAACTGGAAAAAATATGTTCGTTCCGCGTTCCATTTAAAGTTGACAGATGGGTGAATAAATTAATAATACAAACATGAATGATGTGCGTCATTCATTCTTCATTATATTCTAATAACCCCATATGTCTAATTTGTATTTTTCTGAAGTCATTATTGTTGTTGCTTAACGATTGACTTCGAAATTAGAAAAAGAGTTTCGTTTTTTCAGTTTTTTTTGCTTGTAGCAGTTTGGAAAGTACGAACATCAATTGATAATGATAATTTCGAGATAATAATTATTTCGATGTATAAGCTAAATAAAGAAATTTAAAAAAAAAGCTCTTGCGTTTGAATGTTTTTATCAGTTATTAAGAACCGGTTGGAATTTAAAGTTTTTTGTCATAGTCTTTGTTAGTAAACTTTGTTATTTTTCTGATAAGATAATAGTTTACGGACGGTTTTCCCAATTTCAAATGACATATATGTCAGTGCTGCAATCTTTTTCCTGCTTGATCTTTCATCCTTGCCACCACCTTTCTTTTTTTTAATACGCACAAAGTTTAATTTAAAAAAATCAGATTTTGAAAAGTTTCCTTTTCAGAATTTCACAAACGAAAAAATTGGCATCAAATGTTAACTGACAGGGCATATGTTTGCAACAGTGGCATGGTTATCATACATGCTAAAATAGTAGCGAAAAAGTCAGAGTTTCGACATGTCTGCACCAGTTTTATTTGTTAAAAAATTCTAAATCAAAATTGAAGTGCATTTCTCGAATCAATAAAAGATAATATTCACTTACACACACACACACACACACACACACACACACACACACACACACACACACACACACACACACACACACACACAAATATTACTATACAAGGTATTTATTCTAATCGCATCGCAATTGATATAGGTCAACTGATATATCTCTCAGTTCGAGATAGGCATATATTTTTAATTGGAAAAATGTTTTAAATATATAGATAACGGAGTTTTATGTTGTGTGAGTCAGCAAGTGTTCTACTAAAGGATTATGAAGTCAAAATTTTTAAACAACCACTATATAAGTCAATATTTAAGATGTAAAATATGTCCGAGTTATGATGCTTCAAATTTCATAATTTTAGATGAATATTTCCTTGATGAATTTTATGCATTTATGGATGGATCATCCTGTAAATTGCTATTGAAATGACTTAAATTAGTGATATTCTTCTTATTCGGTTAGTTTTGGTCGCAAAAGAGCGGAACTTTTTTTTTCAAATATTAGTCATGCTAAAAATATGACACACACACAAAACTTTCATGCCATTTAAAACATTTTTTTCATTTAGACATATATTCCTCTCGAATGGTTTAGAAATTAGCTAGTGAGCCACGATTGTGTATTGATGCAAGGTAATGAATTATATTCACGGTCGGTTTCTACTGAAATAAAATATGACGAATCTATGTTTCAAACAACTATAATATGTTACTGTCGCTGTATTTATTGCAAGGCATGATACAATTCTCAGCCTCTTTCAACTTATCATTTGACGGCTAGCATACACAATCTAATATAACTACAATATTGTCAATGATTATTTAAAGAAAAATGGAGCTCAATCATGCTTTGTATTCATAAGGCTGTTAGAGGGTGGAATATATATTAAGGAACAAAATGGGGGTCGAAAAAAAAATCAGCAAAATGAGAAATTGCAGGCAGCCAGGGGAGGGGGTGACTGACAGGTAATTCCCCTCGCAAGTAGCGGAACTTGTAGGTGAAACAGGAAATTGAGATCGACGTCTGCTGACAAGGCAAAATGGCAGTCTCTACCCCTTGCATAGGGAGGACAAGGGAACGATTTGAATTAACGATAATCGCTCCAGGGAGTCGTTTATTAAAATTTCATGGCACCGTCAGCAGGGGTGAAGCTGATTTCTGGAAATTTAATCTCAAAATCAATTCGTGAAGGTAATTTCATTTTCTTTTGCACCAAAGGAGTTTGAATGTGCTTCGGTCTGCAGTTAGTTTGAGGGATCTAGTTTCGATTCCATCCCACGTAAGGATAAAAAAAAATAACAAACGGCTTACGAACGGTTGAACTCCAGGTCTTATGCATTAATATTTATTTCTTTTATGTGTTTTGAATCCATTTGATTAAAACTTTTGATACATAAAGATATTTTTAAGTACATTTTTCATACCTAGTATACTGGCTGACAGTATTTATTGTCAAAGAACTCCGGACAAATACCTAGTGATAGTAGTAGAATGCCAAATTTTAGTCATTTATTTTTCAAAATAAATGCATTAGATATTTTATTATAGCGTTTTTTCCTTTTATATTATTCTAATTAAAGCTATTTTGATTCTAAACAACGTGGATATGATAATATTGTAACTTTCATCACGAATCAGTAAATAAACCATAAAGAAAACAATACAGAGCTATGAATAAGAATAATGAAATATTCAACAGATCAGTATCATTGAAATGGATGACAGAAATATTGATGTCATTTATCCTTTGAAAAGATTTAATTACTTTTAAATCAATGGCTTGTTAACTTCAAACCGTAAATTTTAAATAAGAAGAAATGAAAGAGAAAATGTGAAATGATATATATTCGAGTAAAATAGAATAAAGATAAATAAATAGAACGATTTGTTTTATTATTATTTAACAGACTCAAGTCCAATCTGAACTTTCCAACCATTGACATGTCTTAACACAGATTAATCTGAACATAGTGACCTATTCTATATAACAATCAAAAGAGGAAGAAATTTCCAAATGAAACATTTTCAATCAATAATTTTTTTTTAAAAAATAATTTAATGTGTACTACAACATTCGTCTTATCAGCTTCTGCATCTCCTATATAATCCCTAGGTAAAAGCATTATTGCCCTTACTGAAATAACATCGATTAATTTTTAACACGCAGAAGTGATAGGAGGTCAGATAACAACGATCCCAAACCGGTATCATCTTGTCAGTTATATTCGATTACGAAATAACAGTTAAAACTCACCTATTTTCTCCCCCCCCCCTCCTTCTCTTTCTCTCTCTTTTTTCACGGGAATTTTCGAAAAATGGGCGTGAGAGGGAAATATATCAGTTTGAATGAAGGTTGCAATCAGAAACACATTCAACGTTTTCGACCTGAGAATTCCGGATTAGAAAAACGTCTTAAATTGATAGTGGAAAGGTGTGTTCCTTCTGACTTGCCATTGTTCAGGTCTATTTTGAGACTGCAGAGTGCTTTAATTAAATTTTAAAGCATCCTAGTTCTAAATACATTTTCTAACCATTACCGACGAAAAATGCATCAGCAATTTATTGACAAGCTAAAACATTTTTTAAAAAATGTATTTGAGCTGAACTTCAAAAATGAAGATCACTAAAGGTAATGCATTCAACATGATTTCTTTTTCTTTTTTTTCCTTTCAAAGTTGTTTATATAAGTTTGCTCTAATCTCATTTCAGGTCGTTAAGTTCACTGACTGATAAAGAATTTAATTTACATCGGTTATTTTCAGCATAGTATTACATAGTTATTTTCTACATAACTTACTACTTTAATTTTATGAAGAATTTCGAACTTATATTCTTATGTCTTTGAAAAGAGTTGCTGATTTATATTTAAAAAGAACATTAAAAAAGTTTGAACCTGCTCATGAGCCATATAATATTTGCATTCTATGCTAAACTTCCTTTAAATTTTCCATATTATAGAATTCTTGTGCATATCGTATAGGTTCGGGTACTATTTTTTACAGACAGAGTTATGCACTGTTCAAGTTTCTTTTTTACTTTTTTTTTCATTTTTCGGTAAGCTGGTATTCCTATATTTCGTTGAGAAGTATTTGCAGTAGCCAAATAATTTGACGAATAAAACCGTGTTTCCGTAAGAAATCCAAATTTCTTAATGCAACTTTTTCTTAAGAAAAAAAAATGCTCATAAACCGAATAAACATAAAACTACTGAAGAAACAAAAAGCATGAGTAAACAGTGCTATTAACCTTTTCTTAGGAAAATAAAAGAATGGGGTGGTAGTGGTGGCACGTGGTGAAGCCTTGTTTTGGTTAATATAAAAACGGAAATGCCGGCATGAAAAGCCGTCAGGATTGAAAGAAAATTACTGAAGAGGCACTTAATCAACGAGTGGCTATGTCATGGAAGACGCACAAAGAAAGCGCACAAACACCATGCATCATTATAGGCGTTGTCTCATCTCTGCGGTTATGAAAAAAAATGATTCTTCCTTACAATGATTTTTTTTTTCCTTCTCAAGCATCATTAAAAACACTCCAGGG
The DNA here is from genome assembly GCF_947563725.1 of Argiope bruennichi. NCBI lineage: Eukaryota > Metazoa > Arthropoda > Arachnida > Araneae > Araneidae > Argiope > Argiope bruennichi. Next base: position 74,523,750 of record NC_079153.1, on the reverse strand, counting down.
TTCATCATTCAGAGTAAAAGAGATATTTAATGGTTTTTCTTCCGGAATTTTGTTCAATCATTTGTTCATCATCTCTTGTGGATATCAAATATATTTAAAATGTCAGTATAATGTAAGAAAGAGGTAGAAAACTAAACCTGAGCAGCTTAAATAAAAACTATGACTAAATTCAAATTTAAAAAAATGGACAGAAACTATTAATTAAAGTCATTAAAATGCAATATTGCCACACATTAGAAATAATTTAATCACTAAAGTTTTTTAAGTCTTAAGACTAAAGTTCCATGAATTTGTATTCTGTATTTCTATATATTTACGAATTAAAGAAAAAAATTCATGAGAAATAAGAATTGTTTTGTTTTTAAAATCATATATCTTGGTTTTTCAAAACACGGAATTAATATTCATACAGAAATCAAAATTTGATGAAGAAAATCTAATTTTTCAGCATTTTGGCAATATTTTCTTCGGAAATAGGATTAATATTAAAACGTAGATTATCAATAAGAATCAACAATCATTAATAATTATATTTGGAGAAAAAAATCCAAATAAGTTTTACTGCAGCAATAGCTGCATTTTGAATTTTTTCCAAGATATTTCTACAATGCTGATTCTATAAGTAAGTAATTCTACACAAACTAAAGGGTAAGCTGGATTCTACATAAATTAAACAATTACGATAGATAAAGAAGTTCTAATTAATGTTAAATTGTTTACAATATAGGAGATTTCTGATGAAATTTCAAACGAATATCTTTTTGCTTACAACATTCAATTCTTAAAACTGATACATAAGATTGAAATACTTTAAACTAATAATAATGTTTTTAACCCAGAAATACAGGATAGCAATATTCAACATAGGAAAAAAAAAAGGAACTAAAAAGATTAAAATGAAAATAAAATAATATAATTAAAATGTCACGAGAAAAAAAAGAAAATGTCTTTAAAAATATTTTAATACATCAGAGTTTGAAACTATGTTCCAAGAATCCGTTATCTTATAGCATGACTATCTTTCAATTACAGTTGTTAGAGCTCAAACACGGATGCTAGATTTGAATGTTTCCGCGAATATTTTTTTTTCTGAAAACTAACTTCCTCCCCTCTTGAACAATGCAAACATACATGCGTTTAAAAATAAGGAAAACCGAACTAAAACAACAATTCCGGGTATCAACGAACGTTCTGCACCTGCAGTTCCATACTTAAAAAAAACATTCATCCACCATTGCAGTCTTTGTTTACCAAGAAAAAGAAAGCACAATGGACGGAAGATGAGGGGCGGGGGTGGGGCAGTGGCGCTGGGCCAACGAACTGTTCAGGAAAAAAAAATTTTTTTCAACAATTTGAAATGTTAAACTTCACAATATGAGATTTCAAAAATTTCATGCCTTTGTTCCTCTTTTTCCCCCAACAAATGTTTTGATTCGAAACGACGAATCCACCCACCGAAACCAGTAATCAAACAGTGACAAGTTCACCAACGAACAAAAAGTCAAGTTAGGAACACGCCTTCTAAGAAATAGATATACCAGAGAGAATAGAAAATATTTTAAATGGATGCATGACAATCAACAACAGATCATCCTGATTCTGATCTGGTTTAGACATTTCATTATTCTCAAAAAAAAAAAAAAAAAAAAAAAAAAAAAAAACTGAAGTTTGAGCCACGCTGACAGTTTTGCTGAAACAGACTCACTCCGGCACGATTCGGAATTAATGATACAGAAGACTCTCAGAACATGAGAACGATATCAAGAAGAGGAAGAATTCTCTTTTGTCTTCTTTTTCTTTCACAAAAAAAATTTGCTGCAGCTAACAATGAACGTTTATAAAAGGTTCATTAGACTAAAGGCCCGTTTTTAATAATTGCTGAAACGTTGTTTATTAAAGCAATTTGTGAATCATCTAATTAAGCTGTACTTGGGTCACTGCATCCAGGACGAATGTCTAGACATATATTATGAAATAATTCATAACTGAAAATAACTCATTCAATTCTAGTTTAATTTATATACCTTTATTTGAAAAGTCAATAGTCGAACTGAAGAGATTTTATCCTTAACAAAACAGAATAATAATAATAATTTTTAAAAACCATTAACAAAGGAAGGGACTGAATTACTTTCAACAGAGAAAAAATGAACAATTGGAAGAAATTCATGAAAGCAAATACTTTTTATAGAATTATTACAAGATGTGGCAAGATTTAACATGCGCCTATTAAAATCTTAAATTAGTTTTTCTATAGAAAATATGGATAGTTGATTAGACTATTAGATGAAAAAAAGAAAAAATAAAAGAAAAATTGAGAGTTCGCCATATGAAATAAACAGGTATTTTTATTTATTTATTTTAATCCTGCAACTAAACCTTCAGGATACTTCTTTCGTTCATGCATTAATGAGTTATGGCTTTCATAGAAAAAAAAAACAGAAAGTAAAAATATTCAAATACGCCTACACATGGTTCTTTTCCAAAACAATAATAACAAAGCAGGGAAAATAGTTTTACAGAGCAGTAAAAACTTTTCAGTCTTAAGACAAAATAATAATTCTTCTTCCAACGATAAATCGATTTGGATGATTCATCCTTATTTAATATTCCGCCAGAAATTGAAAATTAAATACAAGCCTTAGATGGATGCTTTACGGAAGTCTTTAAATTATCATTTAAATCAAATATAGTCGACTACCATATGACATCAACTAATGATCCACGTCAGTCAATTGATAAAATCTCTCATTTCCCACAATGTATCATTTATCTAAACACCATCAACTGCAAATCGAGCTGCTTTAATACTTTTTAATCACTGGGCGTGTAGTAAAATCGCTCAATGACATCTGTCCCATGGGAAATATCACCCCCTCCCCTTTACTGCACATGCGCACTTGTACCTGTGTGCTCGTGCGATATACGTGCTTGGAATGAGTCAGCCGTCATCCAACAGCTGGGACTGCTGCAGACGGGCGTTTTGGACTTTTTAGAGAAAGGAAGCTATTTACGCTGAGGGATCAGTTACATTAACGTGCCTAACGACAGGTTGATAGGAATGGTGCGTCACGAAGGTTGATGAATGTTCGTGGTTTTCTGTTTGTGGGGTAAAGAAGTGTGCGGTTGGCAAACAGCTCAACTCTCGATTCGTGACCGCACAGGGCTCTTAAAGTTGGTGAGATAAGTGACTGCTTGTTTGAGTGCCCCACGTGCGTGTGTGAACTTTTTTTTTAATCTTTTCAAAGCAAAAGCGATCGCATGAAGCAGTGATTCGTTTTTTGTCTCTTTACAGTTAGGATCACTGTGATAATGACAGAAGACTGACAGAGTTATATATTAAGTGTGAAAGCGATAAAACTTTTTTAATGTTTGTGTTTTTATATCAGAATTTAAAAAAAAAGTTGCGATATTTTTCCTTCAGACTTGTTTGGACCTTTGAGTTTTTGAATCATTCATAATTAACATTTGAAATATTGCAGTTGTGAGCTGAACACTTTATCAGATACATGCTATGCGGTAATTAAATATGGGGAGCATGTCATGTTTCGACCTTATTTTCATACATCTAAAAAAAAGTAAATTAAAATAAAACGAAGATATTCAGAATTTTTTTTTCTAGCAATGAAAGCAGTTTTCAAATCTTAAAAGTTAAAAAGAAAATTAATCTGTATCTTTAAATACTGTTAGTTTTAACAAACAATGTAGAATAAGACTTCATTCGATACTTTAATATTTACAAACAAAAAATATTTAGAAAACCACCTTGACTTAAAACATTTCAATATTTGTCTTAAATCTAATTTATTTCCACTAATTATTAATCAATGATTCATTTCTTATTTAAATTCAAAATTCAGAATTCTGGTATGATTCAATGATGAAATTAAGAGTTTTTTGTATACATTTTAAAATGTTGAAAGCATTTTGAAATAAACAATAAGCCGGAATTAAATATGTTGAAATTTCAAAAAGAATTTTCAAAGTAGAAAAACTGAAACGTTTAAAGATAGATCACCAGTTAAAGAATAAGTGAACAAATCATCATTAATTTTCCCTCTTGTAATCGATGCCTTTGTGAAGGCTTTTGCCATCTTGTACGTTCGAAAACTGATTCAAAACAAGGAAAAGAATTAAAAATTAATGATGAAATTTAGAGACGCAATGATTTACAGTTTGCGTGGAAGAAGTATGCTTCTTTTGCCGGAAGATAAATTTATTAATGGTTGCCAAATAGAAGACAAATGATGTGAGATAAATCACATGAAGAGTGTAACCGATGATAAATTGCTGCAGGGAAAATCTAGATCAGAACACTTCTAGAGTAGAACAACTGAAGATGTCTTGTTGAAGATTATAGTAGTCTTACCTCAGACAATATTAATAGTTCTATTTCTGACCCGGAAAATAAAAATTTGATACAATGAATAAAGACAGAATGGAGTTATTGACTTCTTATAAATGACAGATGGAAAAATCACAAAAAGGGTGCATGGCAGGAAATCAGGCCAGTCCCAGTTTGTAACAATTTGTATCGAATCATAAAGCATTCTATTAAGTATATAATTATTATTAAAACACTTTTAAAGATGTATTTATCAGACTAAAAAAAATCAGTCTCTGTGCAATTATTTTCACAAACTTTTTTATATGAAAAGCAGAAAATCTTAATTTTATTTTATAGAAATAAGACATCTTGAAACAAATTGTATATTTCTAGCGAGTTCAAAAAATTGTGCTATGAACTCAATAAATGTGGATAAATTTTATAATAGGAAATGTAAAAATAAGAGTTAAAAATCTTTAGTTTCTGTTTTAAAGATTTTAAAATTATTTTCATTTTTATTGTTGTCGGGGGGGGGGGAATCACTATTTGCTTTTTTGTAAACTACGCTATCCCCCAAAAACAATAAGCATCCAGATGACGTTTCGATACAAATTATAAAAGTTCACGTATATTAATTATTTAATTGCCTTTTTACATACCTTAGAAGCTTTTTGGAAATACATCGTTGAAAAGATGAGCATGAAAAAAAGGAAAGGGAGAAAGAATTGTTCAGAAAATTTATTCTAAAATTTTTCTTTTAATTGGGTATTTTTTATGAGAAATTTATTTAAAAGCATTAAATCCGTGCTTAAGTTTTAATGCATTTATAAACTCTATAATCATGCCAAACAGGAATTTGTTTTCTAAGAAATCTATAAAAAATCTTTACATATAATAACATAATATAACCAAGAAAGAATGAAAGGAAATAGCAAAATTCTCGTTTGCCACGAATGTTACAACTTAAATAGTGGATGATGATAATGATATACTAGATACATTGTAATTATGATCATGCAGCCGGCGTCCTGGAATAGGGGTAGCGCGCCTTCCCCGTGATCTGGGCGTCCTGGGTTCGAGTCCCGATGGGCATGGTTGTTCTTCATTTTTTATATCAGTGAGATGTGCGAATGTATCCCCTGTGAAAAGGGGTTGTGCAAGCGAACGTCATGCGTGGGTAGCTAAGACCGTACTCTTGCTCCTAGGTGGCGCTACTAAAAAATAAGAGCCGCTTCCTTGGCTTAAAATCGGTGGCTTCGTCAGCGAGCTTGTCCATGGCAAGTACCATTAGAAACAACAACAGATTATGATTATGTATTAAAGTTATATAAAGGTTTCTTTAAAGTAGAGTATTTTTAGTAGCATTTAGTTAATCAAACACAGTTACCTTTAATATTTTTTAAAAGTGAAAATAATACTTATATAATTTGCTAAATAAAAACATATTTTCAAAACTTGCTTCTCAAATTGAAAAAAAATATCTATAAAAGATTATAAATGATCTATAATTTTAAAATCTTGGCGACCCCTAAATATTTTAACAAACATTATTTTCAAATTACTTTCAGAGAATTTTCAATTTTTTTTTTCATCTCGTCCCAATTGCTTAAGTAAAAAAAATAATTTTAACCCAGATTTTTCACACACTTTGTTATCTGTTTGCAACAATTCACCTATATAAAAATACGTTAATGCCCCTGAAAAAGAATTCCTTTGAATTGGATGAGATAATCAAAATCCAAATCGATCATCCTGAATCCAAAGCAGGGTGATAATATCTGTCTTCCTGTCAGTGCTGCTTCAGTTGCGCTCTGACAAGGTTACCATCGTTCAAAAATAAATGCACAAAGAAATGGGGCATGACAGAGCGTCCAAAAGATTAAGCCTTCCCGTAAAGTATAAGAAAATCGGATAAACGATAAAAAATCAATTTATATATTGAAAAGTGAGCTGCGTGCGTTGGATGGATGTAACCAGTGATTGAAATGTGTAGTTAGCTGTGATAGATTGTGCATTAAGAGCAAAAAATATGGAATTTGCTTTCTAGTAACATAATCTGATACCTTTTTGATTATATAGGCAATAGACAAAAGATTATGATCGAATATAACGTCGTTAGTCGTTTGTAGAATTGATGATGTTGCAGTATCTTGCAACAGTTGAAATGTGATCTTTTCATAATTGATGCATTCAAATCATTTTCATAATTTGACTCACAAATGTAATTCGTTAATCTAATAATTTATTGAAAAATAACCTCAAGGAGAGCATGGAAATACAATAGGAAATATTACAAACAAGAAAAATCAAATATTAATGAGAAGGGGAAGTGGAAATGTCTGAGTAACCGTTTATTGATATTTGCTTAAAACCCTTTTTATACTAACTAAAAAAATTTTTAGGGCGTAGTAATTAAATGATTTCTTTTCGCTTACTTTTTCCAATTTTCTTATTTGTTGCCGAAAGAGAAGACTGGCATATAATTCCAAATATTTCAAACTGTATCATTTAAATCCCAAATCAACAGCCAAATATTTTTCTTATTTAAAAATCTGTTCTTAAGTAGCTTTATTTTATCAATTCAAATATTTGCATGGATACAATACGTTCGATTAAGATCTAAGGCTATCATAATGTTTTATAATAAGTGTATATAAAATTTGGAAATATGATAAATGTAATTTGATATGTGAAAATATTCAAACTGTATCATTTAAATCCCAAATCAACAGCCAAATATTTTTCTTATTTAAAAATTTGTTCTTAAGTAGCTTTATTTTGTCAATTCAAATATTTGCATGGATACAATACGTTCGATTAAGATCTAAGGCTATCATAATGTTTTATAATAAGTGTATATAAAATTTGGAAATATGATAAATGTAATTTGATATGTGAAAATGTATGTTTAAGGTCATTTTATCTCATATATAGATATGTATGTTTAATAATATATATTACAATATATGAGGGATATAAAATGAATAATACCATAAATTTCTACAAATAATTTTAGAATGATTGCAAATCTGAGTGCTTTTTTCAACCAAAATTATATATGTATAAAAATTACAATATCATAACCTTCTATAGTTCAAGACAATAGTGATGAATACTTTACCGAATCAAATTTCTGATTTGTTTCCGATTCTTTCAAGATGGGTTAGTAAGAAAATTACAATTTTCAGAATTCTCTCCCACTGAAACTTAAATTATTATTGCTACAAATGCACTAAGCTCATTTAATCTAGTTAAAAGTATACTTTAAATTTTTGCGGAATTCGGCATTAACTTATATAATCCAAAAGCATGATGAAAAAGTGACGTAAGTAATTTTGCAAGTGCAAATTGATGTAAGTAATTTTGTAAACAAAATTTTATCTTAAAATAATCATGATTAAATTTAGGTTACAAACCACCAATACATCTTTTTTTTAAATCATACATCTTTTTTCCAAATTCTGACAAATGGGGGTTAAAAGATAATTGGGGATAGACTTTAATTCACATAAGGTCGTTTCTTTCTACGAAAATATATTTCTGTGTGAAACTTCAAAAAGAACAATAGAACAAAAGAGAGAAATGAGTCAGTCCAATTAAATCAAATAACAGTATCTTTAATTGACCGCAACATTCAGAGTGAATCATTTTGGTTCACAAACCATCAACAATATTAAAAGAACGGTCATCTAATTAAGCTGGAAAAAAAATTAAGAAACTTCATATTTTCAGAAAAACATACTATCTTCAAGAATGAAAATTACACGATGTTTTGCAACCAAAGAAAAAAGAAAGAAAATTAAGGCCAACAAAGAACTGTAATGTCATTTTTTTCATTACTTAAAAAAAAATGATGTTAATTTTACTTAGAAAAGGGACTCTTCATGGAAAGAACAAATAAACACAAAACAAAGAAACAGAACAAGGCTGCTGACGTTCACGAAGTTATCACTAGTTGAGTCGTGCGGTGAGGAAAAAAAAAGAGTCATTTCAGATAAAATTCTGGTGAAAAGTTTTGAGTCAATGAATGCTTGCAACATCCTGTCGAATCAAGTTTCTAAGAACCAGGAAAGAAAGGAAGTGAAATAAAAAGCAGGAACAGAGGTCTTTGTGAAACATTTTCTTTGATGAATACAGCAATTTAAAATTATTTACACAAAAAATCTAATCAGGAGACAGTCAACAATTAACCTCGCACCAAAATGACTGTATTTATAATGCCACACAAGATGTCGAACGATTTACATATTGAATTGTTCTTAAGCAGTCTTAAATTGGTATCATTATAAGAATGGAAGGAAGGTGTAGAGAATTTAAAATCAAACAACTTATTAAAGTAATTGATCGCATTGGAGAGGGTATATCATTAAAATTAAATAGTGTAGGAATAATTTGGGGGTTATTGAACCGATTCTTAGAACGTACGCTAATAGAATATTTTACACTTGACTAAGCCTAAAACGGTCGAGATTTTAGATAAATGGAACTATAACTTCCACAGATAATCTGCAGGTGATATATTCATGATATATATTTTTTTTAATTCGAAAAATGGATATAGGAATTTTAAAATTAGTGATGCTTTTTGTATTGACATAACACAGAATTATTCTAGGAGGGGCGGGAAAACCCCTCGTTCTTATTTAATTCAAGTGCTTGCATTTAATGAAGAAATTGTTTTATAATCAAAAAATTGAAGGAAAAAAACTGGAAATGGGAACATAGTGGAATTTTTAGTTAGAAAGAATTTAAGTCTCTGTAAGAAGTAGCTTCTACTACACAAATGTAAAAAATTAACAGTTCATTAACTACCTCTTTTAGGTAAATTAATAAATTAATTGGCATATGGTTTGGTGTTTAAGGAAACATTCTTTTATTTATGATTATCTAATTATTTTTACAAATTATGAAAATACAGAAATGCTATTTCAACTGTTTCTAAATATATTTATACTCGTATTATTAATAGAATTGCATCAAAGTTATGTAAAAACAGTTTTTATATCAAGTCATCACATCCAGTCACCATTTTCAAGCTATTTTCAGATCGATTTAATCGTCTTATATATATATATATATATATATATAAAAGTTTTCACAGAGAATTGAATGGAAGCTAAGTCTTTTTTTAAACGTAGACAATTTTCTCTGACTTATTTAACAAGCTGCTTTTAATTATTATACAAAAATTTCATCAATTAATAATAAAAAAATCCAATTCACAATAGCATAAATATTAATTAGATTCAAACATGGGAGAAATTGAGTTAATCCAATAAATATTATGAAAATCACTTCCAACTTGAGGAATTATGAAGAATTTTGCTTTCATTTTCGATTCTGCCCTCTTCCTTCCTGGATTTAAAAAATCCAATGCCAATGTTTGTGGAATCGTAAAATTCTAAATAAATCCACCCCAATTTTAAAAAAATCAAACATCTTATGTGCAGGAAGGAAGACCCTGACTACCCTTACAACATCATTGTAATGGTTCTAGTAAAAAATGGATGACATATTGAAAAAATGATTGAAACTTGTCCGAAATATACTGATTTCGGAAGATTTGTTTTTGTTATTCTTCTAAAACCACCTCCTCTGGGCGGACGTTTGGCCTCGCGCATGGGGGGGGAGTGAGGAGGAGAAAAAGAACTGAAGGAGGGAGGGGGAGTTCGAAAAAGTGTTGTTCTGACTCGTGTTGTGAAATTTCCGCTCATTTAAGATGAAGGAAGTTATACATCAATATCACAAAAGAGCATTAGGAAAAGAAAAAAAAAAAAAACTAAAACATCGGACACGAGTTTGGAGAGTAGCCCGATTTTAGTGCACATGCGAAGCTTATTTAGATTCTTCTACGATATATAATTTTGCAATTCTGAAAAGCATTCGGGGACCTAAATGGATATATTCCAAATGATAATCAAAATCCCCCAAAAAGCGTTTAAATAACAAAATGCACATGTACATAATCAAAATTACTCGACTAGTAAACCATATGGCGAAAAATCTACATACATAACACGAGTTCCATATTAATAAAAGAAATAAATCAAGGCAACTGAGTTTTAACTAATGCAATTGTGTTTTTTTTTATATATAAATCCAAAATTTCTTTGAAATTGCAACATTTTTCATTAATCAAGGCATTATTTTCCAATTAAACTGACAATACAGAATTTTTAAAGATTGCTTGGATTTGTTATAAATATAAGAGGTGAGTCCTGGAGAAGGGGGGGGAGGTATATATTTTGTTTATAAATGAAGTGTACAGTATTTTAAGTTTAGATGAAGAAATCAGATCATACAAGTTTAAAATGAATTTTTCAAAAAAAATCTCGTTTATTTTCAATGGCAAAAGAGAGGCCTCGAAATTCGTGGTCACAATAAAAGCGAAATTATTAAAAAAAATTGAGGAGGTAAACTAGAGTAGGTCAGTGGTCAGATGCGTAAACAGTGTTTCATTGTGCAGCGTCCATTCCAATTTCCTGTTAACAATCGCCCACGCAGAAGCATTAGTTTTTCAATCAGTTGTTGCCACTAATTGTGTTCGAGTTGGCCAACGACCTTTGATTATCATTCTGCTGCCACTGAGGTTAGACAAACACAAAAAAATGAATGTAATTTAATAACGGCACCCTTAAACAATGATACATAGAAGTAATAAATGGCCGCGGGCATGTCGGGTCACTTCTTTACAAAAGAGAAAATAGCTTTTGGATGGTCGGAATCATAGTTAGATGTTGGGGAGGAATGGTTTCTTCAACAAAAGAAAAATATAATGGGTTTTTCTTGGCATGAAGATGTTGGGTCGATACGATTTAGGAATTGTACATCAAAATTGAGGAATGTGATTGTTCCAGTGTTATGCGGATTTCGAGAAACATCAGATCCGTTATATATTGTGCTTTACAACAATGAGATGTACCGAAATGCAAGACTGAAAAAACTTGTTGGTGTTCAATGATTTGGTTTACTAAGAACTTGATGCGCCTTGTAAAACTCAGGAAGACTTGTATAAATGTGGATGATTCCCGATACATACAAACCATTTTTTGAAAAAAGAATAGCAGATAAGTACCGTTTCCGAAAATTAAACAAAAAAAGAATCTATTTTGAAACCACTAATTTTTAAAATGGAGTTTCAAGATCACCTCAACAGAAAGGTTGGATGAGAGCTTTGTAAACAATGTGTCTAAGTTATATCCTTTTCAAATGCTGCATAGAATGAGAATAACCAGGAAAGATTTTTCGAGTAATGACACATATCTCAAGTAATAAGGTATGCAACAGCAAAACTACTGTCATTTATTTACAGTGGACATTAGGAGAAATCTTCGTAAATAATTTATTTCGTCTCAAAAATGATTATGCAAAAGAGAAAGAAACGTTTCAGGAAATTATTAATCACTGACATTCATTTTGAACTTTTAGCAACTTACCACAAATCAGCAAATTAATAATAAGCGTAAACAAAAAGTGTTGATAAGTTAGTTCACTAATTAATGTCTGAAAATTAGTTGCCCATTGTTCTTCCGTTGGATTCGTTGAAACATGAATAAGTTACTCGACATACATAACAGAGATAGAACACTAACAATCTCAATTAAAACTAATGAAACATTTTTCTTCATCCAGAACAATCAGCTTTCTTTGTAAGGGAGGGGAGCTGGAAGCAAGTGAAATTATGTAAATTACTATAAGAAGAAATAATAATATGCAAAGTCTTAGAAATATGAAGATTATTATATTAATCTTTACGCATGAATTGATGCATAGTTATAATAATTAACTCTTAAAGTGTTTGAATGTTACAGAAAAAAGGGCAATTAAATCCAATTTGTAGCAGGAGTAATCTTTCCTCTTTTTACAAATTGCATTGCCACATTGTGCAGAATCAAAGATTTTGAATGTTGAAATTTAGTAGATTGGAATTCTATTAAATTGTAATTCGCGACTGCAAATAAATGATTTCAAAGGTGAGAATTCAATTATATATATAACGTATTTTTTGAGTAACAGAAAAATGGGATTTTCTGCTTTTCATATATATATATATATTCATATATCATATTATATATATATATATATATATATATATATATATATATATATATATTCATATATCATATTATATATATATATATATATATATATATATATATATATATATATATATATATATATATATATATATATATATATATATATATATATATATATATATATATATATATATATATATATATTATATTTCTACAGCAGAGTTTATTATTAATATTTTTATTATTTTGAACTACTTTCTCTTATTCGACAGCAAAAAAATTCTTATATATCCACTTACGTAAATGTAATTAAATAAATGCTTACTTCATACTTTACGTATACACTAATATAACTAAAAAAATTATATATGGCAAACAAATATAGATATTTAATCCATTTATATGATTAATTGTAATATGTTTTATATAAAACGAGGAGCTTTTTATTGAATATTACACATTGAATGGCATTTCATTGATTTTAGTAACTGCGTATTATTTAACATCTGATTGTTTTACTCTGAGAAGATTTTCTTTATCTTCAAAACACGCAATATATTTCAAAATAAAATCGGCACAATGGTTCGATGCGTATAAAAGCGTTTGTAAATAAGCACGCGTCATACTTTTTAAAAAAATATACCCTTTTAAGAATCAGACATAAAGCTCTAACTAACGAAGATTTGTTGCTATCATCTGAAGTCCTGAAGCAGTCAACTTGATTTAGAAATAACAGAATTTGTCTTATGAATTATCTGCAAGTAATGTATGTAACGCATAATTTATAATGAAAGGATTATAGACATATTCTTTCTCTAATAAAGAGGTAAAAACAGCAATAACAATAATGTGGAATCAACTGATTGTGTTTTCAACGATACTTTGTATCCAACTTGAACAATTTATACAACCCGAATTGAGGGCGTTCGATAGCAGTATCCTTGGGAGAACCATATTTGATTTCCCTTCGTCCACGTTTTGCTGCCAATGACCATGATCGAGATGCACTGTGTGAAAAAGAACGCCCACCTGTTGCACGTAGACCCACGTCCCGAAGACATAGATCGCAATCGAGAAAAACAGGGCTGCCCACCGAATTTATGCGCTATCTTTTGTACGTGGGTAGAGGATGTCCCGATATCCTAGTGACACACAATGTAAGAAATGCTTGTTGTCACCTTCAAGGTCACGAGTACAGAGCGGGTATATACCGACAAATATTTACTTCGTCGGGGTAAATATGTTTACACTCATGAATCTTCCTTAGATGAATGCCTATAATTTAGGTTAACCACATTCTTCGTGTGACAAACATGTATTCTCACATATTCTTTAAAATTACTCAATTTAGTTTGAAAAAATGAATGTCAAAATGAAGTGGCAAAACAGGAAACCAAATGTAGAAAGAAGATAAACAAAAAAGGGAGTGAAACCAAACTAAAATTCAAGTAATAATTTGTTCCTATTTTCAACAAAAACAATTTAGAAAATTCACGGATAATACGCATATATCAAAAATAGTGAAGAAAAGGAATGAACCATTATAATGGTAGATACTAACAAAATATACAAGACATTGATTTTGAAAAAAAGTGAATCATTTCCAGCAAGTTTTTGACCTCAAATTGCGCAATTCCCGTCTTAGCGATTCATTATCTATGGAATAAATTAATGCATTTCAACATTTGATGTATAATTAGCATTCACTGCCAAATAATAAAATAAAAAAAGAACAATTTCTTCTCGATTATGTAATTAATAGAAATGTGACAAATAAATAAATGTTTCTAATTCATTATTTTGTAACTTAAGATTAGGTCATTGACCAGTTACAATGCAAGCTGTCGTTTCTGAGCTATGGTGCAACTTCCTAAGCAAAGTTTGTAAAACGCTATTTAATTAAATTTTATGATTCAGGTTTCTCTTCATGTTTTCTGTACTTGCAACAGAATGGAAGTGCTTCAAAACTGAGGCTTGAGTAACTGTCTAATCTCAGTTTATGATGGCTCGTTGATCTCACAATTTTATTATTATCTTTATAGTCTAAAGGTGTATTAAACTCATTATGTTAGCGCCGGTAAGAAGTAAAACAGTTTACATTATTTGAAAAAAAGTAAAAGATTTGAGAGAAAAAAAAACGCAGTATACAAAAAGCCATGCAGATTCGGTGAATAAATTATCTTTCAGGAAAAGAGCAAAACGAAACTTTTTTATAAAATGCAGATAAAATGTGAGGAAGGTTGAAACTGAACAGAACAGCCAGAACGAAAGCTTTTTTTAAAAATTATTATTTAGTAACTCTGAAAGCAAATTTTACTGCAGCACTTTGAAAGATGCAATAAAATTGTATTAGGACGTATATATTTTCCCCTTCTATACCCGGTAAAAAATAAGAAAGAAAGAAAGCTGAAAGCTAATGGATTGGTCTCATTTCTGTTGGAATGGGATCGAAAGGCTTTATAAAAACTAAATATAAAGAAACTAAATGAATTGGAAAACCAAAAAATATTTATATCAGCCCGTTTTCAAGTAAACGAGGATACGCTATCGGAAGAAAAAAAAAATGAATATAACTGAATATTCTAAAGTATATTTGCTAGTCTGTTTATTCAAACAATTGTTAGATTACTAGATATAAATTCAAGCACGAAAAAACTGAGTTGTAGTTTTCCTTTTTTGATAAAATGTCTAGTTTGTGTGCGTTACTAAACATTAATGGTACAAATGACTAAAAACTACAAAAAAAAAAAAATTAAATTTTAGATAATTGACAAAAACTAACAAACATGAAGGAAAATCTATCAAAAATACAATCAATGAAATACATTAAATGTATATTTATTTATTAATATAATAATAGCTTAAAATAATGCAAACTATTGATTATTAGTTAAGAAATTCAAATAAAAATGTACATGGATTTTTATCTGAATATTTTAAGAAACTAAAAATATTAATTAAAAATAAAACTGAATCAAATTTACAATATCAAATTTTATTTGACAAGGCAGCATCGATTTTTTTTAAAAAATGATTTAAAATCATATAATATAAACAAAGAGAACAAAATTTCTAATCATTATATTTTTTTCGAGTTTCATATTACTTCTTCGAAACTTCCTGCGCATGTAAAAATATTATATTACAAACAATTTTATTTTGTTTTTCTCATTTGAAATCTGATATGATCAACATCTTTTTCAAATCTAAATAATGCTATTGTTCAGTTACAATTCCAATCGGAAGAAAATTCTAACACGAGGTAAGATATTTTTTATTATGCTTTTACTTTAATATTTTAATATGTTTATCTAAAGTCTCAATCCAAGAAATTTCCACTGTCAAAGAAAAAAGATTAGTGGTTCGAAGAATCCATTCATTCGGCTGGAAGGTTACTTTTTCCATCTGATAAATAAAGCAATTTAAACAGAATATGAGGGATTTAATACAATTTAAGGATCAAAATTTTATTACAGCTTCTATCATCCAAAAAAGTGACGGATAAAAACATCAACATAAAAACTAATCTTCCGTTCCACGACCATTGGAAAGTTGTGCCTCAAATTTAAAACTCAGGTTTTTGACCCCTGGTAAGCCTTATCGCTTTAATGCAAAACCATAGAAGATTTCTCTAAAAAGATAGATAAAAAAAAATATCATCTAAACCTCTTTAGCAAAGCGAGGAAGTTTTTGAGCTGATAAAATAAACCTTCTAGTATTTGTACAAACTTGACCTGCTCCGCGTGTCCGCAGCACATGCAGAAAAGCCAAATCATAATCGGAATCAGAATTTTTTTCTTTTTTGATTATCGCAGCAGACCTTATTCTTGAAGCGAAGAATTCCGCAAGGAATTTGTAGAAGAATCGTGATTGTTCGTGTGGCGTGGCCGTGATCGGTGTTCTGATGCTGATTTGAGCCGCGCATCGGGTCAAGTGGAGAGAGGACTCAACTGGCGTCTTAATGATGAGTTGACATTCGGGCCTTTGTTATCTTAAATGACATTTTGTTAGCACGTATGCGGAAGCTCGCCGGAAACGCAACAAAATAACGACAACGTAAACAATTTTTTCTTTTTTAGTTCTTTCGAAAGATTCTGGAAAAATAATCAAGTTCCTGTCCGAACACTGAGAGTGTCATCATTAATTAACTACGTTCTATTATTTAAACGTCCGATAAAGAGTAAAAAATTCGCATTACTTAATTATTACATAAGAAAAAAATAATTAAATAAAATGTTCCTTTTATTTTGAATTTATTAACATTACAAATATGCTTTTTAAAACAAACAAATATTCCTATAATGAAAAGAAAAGGACTACAGGAGAAATAAATTAATAATTTGTATAACAACAGCTTCTACAATTTAGTTCTCATAATTAAGAAAGCAATCTCATTGTATTATATTTGATTAAAAATTTTGCTTTCACTCTTGATATTAACATTCTTTTTATATATTTATTAATAAAAAAAGATAAAATATTAACACCAAAATTATATTACTTTAATGAGGAAAAAAGAGAGAAAGTTATTTTTTAATATGTATATATATATATATATATATATATATATATATATATATATATATATATATATATATATATATATATATATATATATATATATATATATATATATATATATATATATATATATATATATATATATATATATATATATATATATATATATATATATGCGTATATAAATGCGCAGAGTAAATAAACTTAAAACTTTTAAGTGAATGCTAACATATATTTAGCAGATTTAATCATAAGAAAGTTCTGAGATTAAATTTAACTTATTGAAATTCAGATATTATATTTTAAAATAATTCGCTGTATAAGAAAAAAAATCATAATCTAGTCATATAACTTATAGCAGAAATTCATATATTCAAATATTTTCATCCATTTCAATATGAGTGTTGACAGTAGTTTAAGCATTAAAGTTCGTAATAGCTCGAAAACTCTGTACTACTCGATACCTATCATAAATATTTGTTGCTTATAAAACAATAAACAACAAATTATAGACTAAAAAAATTTCCAAAATGAAAGGAGTAAATGAATGTTTAAAAAGAGTTTTTTTTTTTCCCACTAAACCGTTGTAAACGGTATTCTGTACAAGTGCAATGAAATGATTGAAGCATTAAGTAAAGAAGTATTCAAGGTCTTACGACGCAAGGAACAATGTTACATCAAGCAAATGATTACACATTAAACTATTTTTGAAATTTTAGAGCTGTTATATAATGTTATTTGCTTGGTATTAGTCAAGCTGTGATATTAAAATACCTCTTTAATATTCATAAAGTATTAAAATACATTAAAAATAATTCAAACTGAATATGAAATTCAATATACAATAAGAAAATTAAAAAGATTTGTCAGAGGAGCTTCACACAGCAGGTTTATAAGTGTGGCAAATGGAGTTTAAAGAGAGAATAACACTCTTATTGAAATATGTATATAAGGAAAGTTGACTGAATTAATTTAATATTAATGATTAGCATGAAATCGATATTTCAAGGCCTTTGCATCAGATGACTTTTATATCAAATTTCAGCAATTAACATAATAAATAGATAAAGGCTGAAAACCGATATCTTACTAAATTACAAGCGTAACTAAAAATAAAAAAGTCAATCTATCAAGAGGGAAACATCTTCAAGAAGTGCTTCATAATGAAAGAGGAGTGATTACGTGCAGAAAATAAAAGCCCATCGGAATAAACACACGATCTATTAAAAAAAAAAAAACATCTTCAAATAC